>NW_027100060.1:900000-1050375 GCF_031753505.1 Anomalospiza imberbis
TTTACATTTTCTTGAGTTTGGCTATCCCTGAACCGGGGGAGAGGGCATTCGGGGGAGGGGGTACCATAGGGGTTCCCCTCCCCCGTTTTTGGGGGGTCTCCCATGGTGCCCCCTCCCCAAAAAGCTCCGCGGGCCCCCTGAAGCGGCTTCTGTTCCACCGGCCGGTGCCCCCTGATCCAGGACTGCCCCCGGTGAGTCTGGGGCGCTCTGGGGGGATTTTGGGGGGATTTTGGCGGCATGTATGGGCTTTGGGGAATTTTGTTGGGAGATTAGGGGGAATTATTGGATTTTGGAGAGAATTACTGGGTTTGTGGGGTTATGGGGGTTTTGTGGGATTTGAGGATTTTGGATTTTAGGGATTTTTTAGGGTTTTGGGGTGGTTATTTTTTGGGGGGTTTATTGAAATTTTTGGGAGGTTTTTTTTTTTTTTTTTTTTTTTTTTTTTTTTTTTTTTTTTTTTTAATTTTGGTGGGTTCCATTGGGATTTTGTGGGATTCTTTGGTGTTTAGGAGTTTTTAATTGGGATTTTTGGGGGATTTTGGGGGGTTTCAGTGGAATTTTGGGGGGCTTTGGAGTTGTCCCAGGGTGTGGGGAAGGGCTGAGAGGCACCAAAGTCTCCTTTAAACCCCTGAAAGTCCCAATAAACCCCATGAAATCGCAATTAAATTTCACAAATTCCCATTAGAACACCCTCGAATCCCAATAAAAGCCCACAAAATCCCAATTAAACCCCACAAATCCTCCCAAAAATGTCTCCAAAACCACAACAAGCCCCACAAAATCCTCACGAGACCCAAAGAAATCTTGACAACAACCTAGAAAAAACCTACAAAACCCCCCCTAATCCCCACTAAAATTCCTAACAAACCCAAATCCCCAAAGAATCCCACTAAATGCCCCAACAATTCCAATAAATTGCCTCCAAATCCCCTAAAAATCCCAATAAAACCCAGAAATAATTCCAGAGGATCCCACAAAATCCCAGTAAAACCTTCCAAAATTCAAAAGAAAACACAAAAAAAATCAATTAACCCCCAAATACCCCCAGGAAAAAAACTTCCCACTCAAAGCACCAAGAAAAGCCCTCAAAATCCAAACTCCCAAAATTCCCAAACACCCCCACACCCAATAATTCTCCCCAAAAACCCCAACAATTCCCTGTAAACTCCCAACACAATTCCCAAAAGCCCAAAAAAGCCCCAAATGCCCAAACCCCTTCCGAGCCCTCCCTGGTCCCTCCCGGTCCCGCCCAGGCCCGTCCGGGGCCGCGGCCAAAACTGCCCGGAGCGGACGCGGAGGTCCCGGAGCGACCCCGGAGCCGATCCCGGGCTCGGCCTCGGGCTCGGCCCCTTTGGGGGATTTTGGGCCACACTGGGAAGGTTTAGGGTGGGCTTCAGATCCCTTGCGGGGATCCCGAGCCTTTTTGGGTGGATTTTCAGCCCCTGTGGCTGATTTGAGGCCGAATCTGGTGGGGTTTAGGGGGGATTTCAGACCCCTTTGGGTGATTTTAGGCCCATGTGGGTGGGGCTGGGGCCCATTTGGGTGAGTTTAGGCAAAACTGGGCCCATATGGGTGAAACCTAATCCTGTGTGGGTGATTTTAGGTCCCTTTTTTGTGTATTTTGGGTGCATTTAAGTAGGGGGTTTTTTGCTGCTTTGGGCAATTTTAGGTTGAACCAAGCCTTTTTAGGGTGATTTTAGGTCTTCTTGTGTTGGTGTCAGGGACATTTTGGTGATTTTAGATACCTTTGGATGATTTTAGGCTGGACCAGATACTTTCAGGGTGGATTTTAGTCACATTTGAAAGATTTACGGGTGATCTTAAGCCATTTCTTGAGGGCTATAAAACACTTGGGGCAGTTTTAAGCCCCTTTGGTTGGATTTTAGAGCCCTCTGGATACTTTTAATCCCATTTGGTTGGTGTCAGGCCGAACCATGTGGATGTAGGCTGCATTTGATGCCCTTTTGGGTGATTTTGGGTCAAACCGGGCTTTTTTAGGACAGCGCGTCCCCTTGGCCCCGCTCCTTTCCCCTCACGGTTCCGCCCTTTCCTCGCTCCTTTCCCCTCACGGTTCTGCCCTTTCCTCGCTCCTTTCCCCTCATGGTTCAGGATCCCGGAGCGGGGCAGGAGGAGGAGGGAGGGAGGAAGAGGCGCAGCGGCAGCAGGGAGCAGCCGGAGGAGAGGAGAGAAGGAATCGCGTGGCCCTGGCGCTGCCTGAGCTCGCAGCACCCCGGGAGCATCGCCCCCATCCCACAGGTGCCCAGGGAGGGGGAGCTCGGCCCAAATATCCTGGGGGGTGCCTGGGTTCGGGTTCTTTGGGAGGGATGTTTGGAGCTGGCAGGGCTCCAAAGCCGAGCCGCAGCTGGCCCTCGGGGGGACATCGGGGGGTCCCCGAGAGGTGTTTTTGGGGGATCCCAGTGTGGGTGGCGGCAGAGCCCCGTCGGGGGGACACCGGTTTTGGGGAGCCCCGGGAGAGCCGCGGCTGCCCTGAGCGGGAGCCCCGAGAGAGGAGAGCCCCAGAAGCCCCAGCGGGGAACCCGAGAGGGGGGGACCCCTGGCAGTGCCGGCACCCCGGCAATGGGGGGTGCTGGGGCTGGAGGGGCGGCATGGCCGGGAAAGGGGTGCGGGGCTCCCGGGGCCGCCAGGGGCTGCTCCCAGCAGGAGCCCAGTTGCTGCCAGTCATTCCCCGTTATGATACAATTTGCCCCCAGCACTGTTCCCGTTGTTCCCAGTGCCATCCAGTGTTTTCCCAGTTCTCCCACTTGCCCCCAGAATAGTCCCAGTCACTCCCAGTAAGATCCCAGTATGAGTCCAGTATGATCCCAGTCTCTGCCAGCAGGGCCCCAGTCACTCACCCTTGTCCCCAGTTGCCCCCAGCGTGGTCCCAGTTGCCCCCAGCACATTCCCAGTGGCTCCATATGTGTCCCAGTCCTAGTGCAATGATGGGGAATACCAAATGCACTTGAGGCATCACATACGGTTAACACCAAAGCTGTGGCTATGTTTGTGATGGGGTCATAGGTAAAGTTCACTAGGTTCCACCGGGATTGGAATTCCTTTTTAAAATCAGCGGCGCTGTCCCAAACTATTTTCCGAATCTCAGTAGGAAAAGTGCCTTCTTCACCTTCTCTTATAATCGAGGCAGCAACCGACTGCATCCCTAATTGAGCCTGGATACAGCTGAGAGCTAAAGAAACGTTCTTTTGTGTGGCACCGAGTGCATCAATTACCAATTTGTGATCATTTACGCTTGCTTCCTCCCAACTTGGTAATATGTTTGATAGCAAGCGCTGATGTCTTCCCAAGGCCAAGAAGGACGACTGCAGTGGTTGTTGGAATTTGGTCAAATCTAGTGGTGGCAGCCAATGTGTTCATTAATACTTCTGAATCAATGCTATTTAGAATTCCCAATCCTGTTCCCACAGCACCGGTTATGTCTCTTAGCATCCGTCTTTTAGAAGGGTTCCGCTGTCGCAACCAGGTCGTCCAACCCTGAAAAGAAGTTGACAAAAAAGGTGAACAAGCTGGCTGAATTTCTGAGACATTTTTTTGCATCAGCAAAAACAGGGGTATTTAACCCCATCGTTTGGGAATTGGGGAGTGTTTGACACCCCAGGATCTGGGATTTGGAGGGTTTGATCCTAAAATTTGGGGTTTGGGGCTGGGGGGGGGGTAGGGCTTGACATCCCAGAGTTTGGGTTTGAGGGTGTTTGACCCCCCCCAGTGTTTGAACCCCCAGGATTTGGGGTCGGGGAGAGTTGACCCCAGGATCTGGGGTGTTTGACCCGCTGGGTTTGGGGTCGGGGTTGAGAGCAGAGCCATTTCCTGGAAACAGCGGCGGGACCGGGACTGGGAACAGGATCGGGATCGGGAATGGGAGTGGGATCGGGGTCGGGAATGGGAGTGGGATCGGGGTCGGGAATGAGATCGGGAACGGGAACAGAAATGGGAATGGGATTGGGATCGGGAACAGGATCAGGAACGGGATTGGGCTCGGGAAGGGGAGAGGCCCTGGCCCAATAATGGACCCCTCCCCCAGGGAGCGACCCTGCCCCAATCCCGAGATGGAGCAATCCCCTCAATCCCAGACCCCTCCCCAATTCCCAAAGCCTCCCCAATGCCAGCCCCTGACCCAGTCCCAGACCCCTCCCCAGTCGCTGAACGGACCCTCCCTCAATCCCAGCCCGCCCTGATCCGGATGGGAGCCATCCCCGGAGCCTCCCCCATTCCCGGACCGGACCCTTCAATCCCTTTTTGGGGCGGCTCCTGCCGCTTCCAGCCCATTTTTGGGGGATCCAAAGGGCTCCGGGGACCCTCCCCACTTTGGGGGTGTTGGGGTGGCCCCAGGGCCGCCCCGAGGGCCGAGGGGGGATGGAAACCCCCAAAGCCGGGGGGCTCCTGGGGGTCCCCAGTTCCCCCCGGCCCCACCCCAAAACAGCTCCTGGCCAATCAGAGCGCGCGGCGCTGCTGACAACTCAGTTGCCGGGCCGGCGATTTTCAGGCAATCAGCGCCTGCGATAGCGCTGCTCATCGGTTGCCAGGCAGATCAAAACGCTTCTCAATGCGCTAGCCAATCAGAGACTGCGCGGGGCCATTTCTAGCCAATCAGAGCGCTTGTTCTCGATGACTCCTCAGTCGCCAGGCGGACCCGCAGCGCCCAGCGCTCCCCGGGAGCGGAATTTGGGGAGGGGGGAGGTGACCCTGGGGATGGGGATGGGGCGTGCGGGGGCAGCTGGGGCCGGACTGGTGGCACTGGTGGTGCTGAGAGCCCCCCCGGCCGCGGGGGTCGCGGTGAGAAGGGGTTGGGGGCCCCAAATTAAACCAAAGAGGGATCGGGACCCCCCCACGGAGCAGGAGGGGCCTGGAACCCCCAAAACCAAACACGGGGGAGGGGAGCGGGGATTGGGGGAACGATGGGGAAGGCGGGGGAAAGAGGGGGATGGGACACCCAAAAAGGATCAAGACAACTTGAGGTGGCCACCTTTCTATGTGGATGGTAGCCAATGGTAGCCAATGCTTTTTCCCAGTCCATGGGATCCCAGTCTGTGCAATCCCAGTCGATGTGGTCCCAGTCCATATAATCTCAACCCAGTTTATCCCAGTGTGTACCGTCCTGATCCCTATGGTCCCATTCCATAAGGTCCCAGTCCATAGGATCTCAGTCCAGGTGATCCCAGCCCATGTTTGATCCCAGTCTGTGTGGTTCTGCACACACTGCCAGGGTCTGAAATTCCAGTCACCAGCCAGGAAAAAATGTTCCTGCCCTTGAATGTCCTTGCTGTCCTCTCAACGAGTTATAATAAAACTAAAATTCAATAAATTTTAACTTAAATAAAATAGAATAAAAATGAAATTTAAAAATTTCAACTCTTACAACCCTCCTAGGGCTCCGCTGCCGGAATCAGCAGGAGTGGTGTTGGCCTCTTCAGGGGAGTTAGAGTGGGACCCGACCAGAGCGGGGGCCCTTAAACCCCAAAAATCCAGCCTGGGGGGCAAAACATCCCCTACAGCGGCTTGGAGTGAGTCCCCCAGAAAAATGTCACTTAAAGCTGTCATGATCACCCCTGAAAAGGGGCTTGTGGGGCTGTGGCCCCACAAACACCTGAAAATGGGGAGGAAAAAACACCCTTGGAGGGGTGAGGTCCCCCCAAACATCCCTAAAAAGAGAAAAACTCCTCTTCAGAGGGGCCTGAAGACCCTTCAGGGCCCTCGAGGAGGGACAAGATCCCCTCCTCTGCTGGGGCCTCTCCGAGCCGGGAGCTCTCCCGTTGGCGGCTGCCCTCGGGGGAGCCCCGAACGACGGCGGCTCCTGGGCTGAGCCCCCCTCAGCCGGGGCTGTGGAGGGAACTGGGGGGGCTGGGACGGGGCCTGGGGGTCCTGGGGTGACCTGGGGGAGCCTCAGTGGGTCCCACCTCCCCCTGTGCCCCCTCTCCCACCCCCTTCCCAATATTGCCCCCAAACAAAAGCTTGTGGCTGTGCCCCCACCGACCTCCAGCCCTGGGAACCTGGAGCAAGCGGAAACCACAACTTTGCAAATGCTACCTGTGCCTGAAGCAAATGGAAAGAGAACTGGGGTGTGAAAAATAAAGCTTGTTTATTTTCAGAAAAACAGCAAAGAAAACACAGAACACATTTACATTGTAAGAATATTTGTAACAACAACTATCTATGGAACGTATATACCCAAGAACATATCTAACAAAAGTCTATGAGGCGTATTTACAGAAGACAAAAAGAAGCCCTAAAACCTATAGCCTAAAGACAACAACAAACTCTACAACGTATGTACAAAAGGGTGGCATCTCTGTCCGGGATCTCCATCGGTCCTTGAGGAAAAGCAAGAGGCACGGTCACTCCAATCAGGCAGAGAGGGCTCTTCCATGTGCCCCCAGGCTGGCCCAGCAAGCGCAGCACAGGCTGGGGATGGCCACCAGAACCCAATGCACCGGGTCCCACATCCCTGAGCAGGGACCACCCAGCCCAGTCCCAGCCTGGCAGCAGGGGACCCGCTCTGCCTGTGGGGACCACATGCCTGTCCTGCTGCTGGTATTGCTCTTCATCCCAAGATCATGGCCTCTTCCTCATCTTTCTCATCAATGTCCATGTCCTCAAGGTACTCTTCCATTTCCACGTCCATCTCCTCTTCCACATCTACCTCCATCTCTTCTTCACCAGTCTCTTCTCCATCCACTTCCATCTCCTCCTCTCTATCCATCTGCATGTCCACCTCCATCTCTTCCTCTCCAGTCTCCTCTCCATCCACTTCCATCTCCTCCTCTGTATCAATCTCCATGTCCACCTCCATCTCTTCCTCTCCACTCTCTTCTCCATCCACTTCCATCTCCTCCTCTGGATCCATCTGCATGTCCACCTCCATCTCTTCCTCTCCACTCTCTTCTCCATCCACTTCCATCTTCTCCTCTGTATCAATCTCCATGTCCACCTCCATCGCATTGTCTCCACTCTCTTCTCCATCCACTTCCATCTCTTCCTCTCTATCAGCCTGCATGTCCACCTCCATCTCGTCCTCTCTCTCGGTGACAGCCTGCAGAGGTAGCAACACCTCAGAGTGGGGTCCCTGTCCCACCCCATCCCCACAGAACTCCAGCCCAGCCGGGCAGCTGGGGGGTGTCCACCTCCATGGAATGGCACTGTACCTTCCTCAGGACAAATGTGAGCATCCTGCAGGGACGGATGACAAAATCCAGGCAACAGAGAGCTTTCAGGACTGATGGGAGTATCAGGGCGCAGGTGACGAGAAGAGTGACAGGGAACATGGTGAAGGGTGAGCTGGCACGAGGGCTGGCACAGGGTGGGCTGACACAAGGGCCAGTGGTTGTGTTGTGCTCTTTGCTGGACGCTGGAAGTTCCTGCTGGAACATCACATCTGTGACATCACAGTGGATCTAAAGAGCATCTTGTTCCGAGCTGAGCAATCTTCCCCAGCCCATGCTGCTCACAGCCCTGTTGCCAAGGATGGGGCATCCACAGCCTGGGCCAGTGCCTCAGCAGCCTCCATGTAAAAGAGCAGCTCCCTCAGATCCAACTTCAATCAGCCTCCTGCAGTTGAAAGCCATCCCCCCTTGTCCTGTTGCCACGGGCCCGGCTGAACACTGTCCCCGTCTTTCCTGTGGGACCCTTCCAGTCCTGCAGAGCTGCAGGGAGGCCTCCCCAGTGTCTCCTCTTTCCAGGCTGAGCATCCCCAGCCCCACTTGGACGGCAGTCAGGTAGATCAGGGGGAGTCAAGGCTGAAGTCAAACAGCATCAGGAACTGAGAGGTGGAAGCTTTAGGCCCAGGTTTGCCTCTATAATAACAGTGGAGGGGAAGATGGTGGGACACTGGCTCTGTTCTAACCGGTGAGTATTTTCTTTTTTTTTTTTTTTTCCTTCTTTTCTGTCATGCTGATGCAGGTGTTGCTGTTTGCAAGGAAGCTTGGCACATTATCCATTGTCTTCTCCATTTGTGAAACACCGAGCAGAGTCTGGGCAGGCTGATGATGCAGAGCAAAACCTGCAAATACACCGGTGATCCTGAGCCTGGAGGGTGCAGCTAAACCCGGCCAAAAAAAATATCTGGAAAGTCAAGCCTGGTTTACATTTTCTTGAATTTGGCTATTCCTGAACCGGGGGAGAGGGCATTCGGGGCAGGGGGTACCACAGGGGTTCCCCTCCCCCATTTTTGGGGGGTCTCCCATGGTGCCCCCTCCCCAAAAAGCTCCGCGGGCCCCCTGAAGTGGCTCCTGTTCCACTGGCTGGTGCCCCCTGATCCAGGACGGCCCCCGGTGAGTCTGGGGGCTCTGGAAGGATTTTGGGGGGATTTTGGCAGCATTTTTGGGCGTTGGGGGATTTTGTTGGTAGCTTAGGGGGAATTACTGGATTTTAGAGAGAATTACTGGCTTTGTGGGGTTATGGGACTTTGCAGGGTTTTGTGGAATTGAGGATTTCGATTATTTTTTTAGGGTTTTGTGGGGTTTTTTGGGGGGGGTTTACTGAAATTTTTGGGAGTTTTTTTTTAATTTTCACAGTGGGTTTCACTGTGATTTTGTTGGATACTTTGGGGTTTTGGAGGGTTTTATTGGGATTCTGGGGGGATTTCTGGGGTGTTTTAGTGGAATTTTGGGGGGCTTTGGAGTTGTCCCAGGGTGTAAGGAAGGGCTGAGAGGCACCAAAGTCTCCTTTAAACCCCTGAAAGTCTCAATAAACCTCATGAAATCACAATTAAATTTCACAAATTCCCATTAGAACACCCTCGAATCCCAATAAAAGCCCACAAAATCCCAATTAAACCCCACAAATCCCCCCCCAAAAATGTCTCCAAAACCACAACAAGCCCTACAAAATCCTCACGAGACCCAAAGAAATCTTGGCAACACCCAAAAAAACCCACAAAACCCCCCTAAAAATCCCCGCTAAAATTCCTAACAAACCCAAATCCCCAAAGAATCCCACTAAATGCCCCCACAATTCCAATAAAATGCCTCCAAATCCCCTAAACATTCCAAGAGAACACAGAAATAATTCCAGAGGATCCCACAAAATCCCCACAAAATCCCAGTAAAACCTTCCAAAAGTCAAAAGAAAACAGAAAAAATTTCAGTTAGCCCCAAATACCCCCAGGAAAACAACTTCCCCCTCAAAGCACCAATAAAACCCCTCAAAATCCAAACTCCCCAAAATTCCCCAACTGCCTCCAAACCCAATAATTCTCCCCAAAAACCCCAACAATTCCCTGTAAACTCCCAACACAATTCCCCAAAGCCCAAAAAAGCCCCAGATGCCCAAACCCCTCCCGAGCCCTCCCTGGTCCCTCCCGGTCCCGCCCAGGCCCGTCCGGGGCCGCGGCCAAAACTGCCCGGAGCGGACGCGGAGGTCCCGGAGCAACCCCGGAGCCGATCCTGGGCTCGGCCTTGGGCTCGGCCCCTTTGGGGGATTTTGGGCCGAACCGGGCAGGTTTAGGGTGGGCTTCAGATCCCTTGCGGGGATCCCGAGCCTTTTCAGGTGGATTTTCAGCCCCTATGGCTGATTTGAGGCCGAATCTGGTGGGGTTTAGGGGGGATTTCAGATCCCTTTGGGTGATTTTAGGTCCATATGGGTGAATCTTAATCTTGTGTGCATGATTTTAGGTCCCTTTTTTGTGATTTATGGTCCATTTAAGTAGTTTTTTTTTGCTTCTTTGGGCAATTTTAGGTCAAACCAAGCCATTAAGGTGATTTTAGGCCAAAGCAGGTACTTTCAGGGTGTATTTTAACTTCATTTGAGGGATTTAAGGGTGATTTTAAGCCATTTCATGTGTCTTTTAAAACATTTGAGGCAATTTTAGACCCCATTGTTTGGATTTTAGAGCCCTTTGGATACTTTTAATCCCATTTGGCTGATGTCAGGCCGAACCATGTGGATGTAGGTTGCATTTGATGCCCTTTTGGGTGATTTTAAACCAAACCGGGCTTTTTTAGGACAGCGCGTCCCCTTGGCCCCACTCCTTTCCCCTCACGGTTCCGCTCTTTCCTCGCCCCCTTTCCCCTCACGGTTCTGCCCTTTCCTCGCTCCTTTCCCCTCATGGTTCAGGATCCCGGAGCGGGGGAGGAGGAGGAGGGAGGGAGGAAGAGGCGCAGCGGCAGCAGGGAGCAGCCGGAGGAGAGGAGAGAAGGAATCGCGTGGCCCTGGCGCTGCCTGAGCTCGCAGCACCCCGGGAGCATCGCCCCCATCCCGCAGGTGCCCGGGGAGGGGGAGCTCGGCCCAAATATCCTGGGGCTGCCTGGGTGTGGGGTTTTTTGCGGGGGATATTTGGAGCTGGCAGGGCTCCAAAGATCAGCCGTGGCGGGCCTTAGGGGGACATCATGGAGTCTTGAGTTTGGGAGTGGCTACACCCGGTATGAGACCAGTCACTCCCAGTATGAGCCTGGTTAAGGTCTTTCAGCTCCTGCCAAAGGTCTGACAGCTCCTAGTGAAGGTCTGACAGCTTCTGCTGAAGGTGTGACACTTCCTGGTGAAGGTGTGACAGCTCCTAGTGAAGGTCTGACAGCTCCTGGTGAAGTTATGAAACCTCCTAGTGAAGGTCGGACAGCTTCTGGTAAAAATCTGACAGCTCCTGCTGGAGGTCTGACAGCTCTTGCTGAAGCTGTGACAGCTCCTTCTGAAGGTGTGACGGCTCATCCTGGTGGTCTGACAGCTCCTGGTGAAGGTCTGACAGCTCCTACTGAAGGTCTGGCAGCTCCTGCTGAAGGTCTGACAGCTCTTTCTGAAGGTGTGACAGCTCCTGGTGAAAGACTGAAAGCTCCTCTTGAAGGTCTGGCAGCTTCTGGTGAAGGTGTGACAGCTCCTGGTGAAGGTCTGACAGCTCCTCCTAAATTCTGACCATTCCTGCCAAAGGTCTGACAACTCCTGCTGAAGGTCTGACAGCTCCTACTGAAGGTCTGACAGCTCCTGCTGAATTTTTGACAGCTCCTAGTGAAGGTGTGACAGCTCCTGGTTAAGGTGTGACAGGTCCTGCTGAAAGTGTGACAGCTCGTTCTGAAGGTCTGGCAGCTTCTGGTGAAGGTGTGACAGCTCCTGGTGAAGTTCTGACAGCTCCTGGTGAACATGTGAAAACTCCTGGTGAAGGTCTGACAGCTCCTGCTGAAGGTCTGACACCTCCTGGTGAATGTTCGACAGCTCCTGCTGAAGGTGTGACAGCTCCTGGTGAAAGTGTGACATCTCCAGGTGAATGTTTGACAGCTCCTGCTGAAGGTGTGACAGCTCCTGCTGGAGGTCTGACAGCTCCTTCTGATAATCTGACAGCTCCTGCTGAAGGTGTGACAGCTCCTGGTGAAGGTGGGACAACTCCTAGTGAAGTTGAGACAGCTCCTGCCGAAGTTCTGACAGCTCCTGCTGTCGGTCTGACAGGTCTTGTTTAGGTCTGATAGCTCCTCCTGAAGGTCAGAGAGCTCCTGGTGAAGGTGTGATAGCTTCTGGTGAAGGCCTGACATCTCCTGGTGAAGGTCTGACAGCTCCTGCTGAAGCTGTGACAGCTCCAGGTGAAGGTGTGACAGCTCCTAGTGAAGGTCTGACAGCTTCTGCTGAAGGTCGGAGAGCTCCTTTGAAGGTCTGACAGCTCCTGGTGAATGTCTGACAGCTTCTGGTGAAGGTCTGACAGCTCTCAGAGCGTCAAATTTACGTGGCTAGAGGGTGGTGTGCAGAAAGGAGACAGAGGAGTCCTGTAAAAGTCCCTTGATTGGCATAAAGGGAGAGCGTGCATCAGGCGTGTGTCCAACGCAGTCTCCCAATCACTTGGATCAAGTAGCCTTCTTTTCTTCTTTCCCGGCTGCATTATCTTTCATTCCCTTTCCCCCTTGGCTGAGCTACTTGGAAGGTACTCGGGACTTCCCGATCTGCCCATCATGTCCCCCTCATTACGTGCCCTCTATAAAACACACGATCCACGATCATTTCAACTAGCTAAATCAATTGATATTTTTAGTGAGCTTTACTGATTGACATGGACTGCTCCTCAGCCAAGGCCATGCTAAACTCCTGAACTTAGGGAAGAAGAACAAAGACTTTATAGGGTTGTGAGAGACGAGGTGACATTTTGCTGAAGCCAAAAGATTATTCAGCTAAAGAATGAAAGCTGTTGGTTCTATGTGTTGTTGTTTGTGGTTTGGATATATTCTGGTTGGTTTGTTGGGTGTTGCTGGAGAGGGGCGGGGTTGAAGCCCTGACTAAAAAGGAATTCAGATGATGGGGGAGTAGACAGAAAAGCAGGTGGTCAGGAGAGAATGGAAGTGCCCCAGTACCGAGCCAATGGGAAAGGGGACAGGGACTGCCCCAGCCGGGAAATGCCCGAAAATTTTCCACTTTGTTGGAAGGTGTGTGTGTTCTGCTCTCGGGAGGGACATGCAAATTCGGCTCGGCTGAATCGGTATGAATGAACAGTTGTTGCCCTCATTTTTAAAAGTGTTAAGTTTTCTTTTATAGTTCTTTTGAAAGTTTTAAAGTTCTCATAAAACTTTCTTAGCCTTCTGATAATGTTTACATATTTCTACTAAAGTTCTCATGCACTGTTCATGCAAATAATGATTGTTTTACATTCTTCTTTGTGGGAGGAGAAAATTAATAGACTGTTAGTTTGACCAGTGTGGTTACAGAAGTGGCAATTTCATCCTCCAATCTACTGCCACTTTTAGAATTCTATATATTGCAAAGTCAGAACTAAAATTAACTCTTTTTCTCTCTTGAACTCATCAAGCTTCTGTGTACTCCTTTGGTGCCAAATAGCAACAAAGTTTCTTTTTGCTTTGAAGACTTTGTCCCCATTTAATTGTGTCAAAAAGCCTGTTCATTTCTAACAGGATTATAAATATTAAGTTCTTCACCCAGGGCAGATTTAAAGCCCAAACTCCCATGTCACGTCCCCCAGACTTCCGGAACATCGCCAGAGCTCCCCCAAACCCTCCTGTCAGCCCCTGGAAACGCCCCAGAGACCTCCCAACCCCTGTTTCAACCCCGCAGTTGTCTGTAACTCCCCCAAAGACCCCACCCCAGCTGCCCATAACTTCCCCAAAGCCCCCCCAAGCCCCATATCACATTCCCTGACCTCAAACAAACCCTTATTCTCCCCCCTGCCCCCCTGCAATTTCACTCACACACGGCCATGGCCTGAGGGGACACGCTGGTGGTCTTCAGGTGGGAGCTGGCCAGGGCATCCTGACCAAAGACCTGCGGAGCTTCAGCCTTTGCAGGGGAGGCTGGCAGCAGCTGCACCCCCAAAACAGCCCCTGCAGCCCCCTCAGCCATGCAGCTGCACTGCTGGATGACTGGCTCTACGTGTCTGGAGGTGCAGGGGGGGCTCGGGGCATCCTAGGGTAGGCTGGTGGGATTTTCAAGAGGCTACAGGGCCAAGGGGCCTGGAGGATCTGGAAGTGCTGGGGGAATTTGGGGAAAGGGGAGGTTGGAGGGATTTGGGGAGCTGTGTCATGACTGGCTCCATGTGTTTGGAAGTGGGAAGGGGTATCAGGGGGTCCGGGGCAATTTCTCGGGGGGCTTTGCAGGGACTATAGTGGCTGGGGGAGCTTCAGGGCATCTTGGGGGTGTGGGAGCATTTTGGAATGAGAGGGGATACGGGAGGGCTGGGGGAAAACGTGTTCTATGTCTTTAGAAGTGGGGAGGGGACTGGGGGCTGATTTTGGAGCCTCCACTGATTACTGGGTGCCCCCCTCCAGCAAAGGGCCAAGGCTGTTTTCTCCTCCCATCTGGGAGGGGGGGTGAGCTTTGAGGATCCCATCTTCAGTCGGGGGGGTACCTTTGTCACTGAAACTGTGTGAAAATGAAACATCTCCAACAGCAAATTCAGGGTTAGAGAATCAAAGGCGTTACTTTATACTGGTCAGGACGTGCAACAGAAATCATTGCATCTACACATTGCCCGGGTGTGCAGCCAGCAACACACGGGCAGGAGGACACAGATGGCGCTTCCTGGCTGGGAGAGGGCTTGTGGCCATCCCCAGGCACCGGTCTGACAGGGATCCCCGCAGCTCCAGCCCTGCACAGCCACTCTGTCGCCAGCACAAAGGCTTCAGCAGAACCAGCAAAGGCCAAGGGGCTACTTTTCCCTTCCCCACTGCTGGCCTGGGCCGCTTGCTGAGCACAAGGACCCGTTTTCCCCTCTACCCCTGTGCTCTGCAGACCCTGGGCAGCAAATGAAAGATCCTGGGAGTCTGTCTATTACAACATATCCTACATTTATATCCTACATTTTTATGCTAAGGAAAAAGGAAAATAAGGAAAGAACAATGTTGAACAAATGAAACATTGCTTCTGGCTCAGGTGGCCCCAGCAGACAGAGCTTCTGGGATCAGCTCTCTGCAGAGCTCCAGCAGTGCAGCCAGCTGAGCCCTGAGAGACGAGGCCGTGTCCTCCATGCCCTGTGGAGCTGATCATGCAGGCTGTCGAAGATGGAATATCGAGCTCTCTCTACTGCCTGGAGGACGTACAGTGTTTGAATTGCCAGGCTTCCGACGGCGACGCTGATGTCATCTGCCATGCCTTCAAGGGCTGAAAGAGAGAGGAACAGAGCCATGGTCAGTTCCCGGATCTGAGGGGACCCGAGGAGACCCCCGTTCCAGGGCCGTGCCAGCCGGCTCTAGCCATGGCCAGCAGGGAGCAGGGACCAACAGGATCAGCCCGAAGCTGCTGGCCACGAATCCCCCAGGTGGCCCTGACGTCTCTGTGTGCTCTGCCCACACCGCCCCTCGTCCGCACAGGGAGCAGAGCCCTCGGCAGCCGGGGCAGGGCTTGCAGCTCCCCCGCCAGCCCCCGCTGACAGCCCGCTGCCCTCACTCACCCTCACAGATGAGCTGGAGCTCTTCCTTCTTCCCCCTGAGGTGCTGCCCGGCCATCCCTGTGAACACAGAGCCTGTCACGGCCCAGCGGCACAGCTCCCTGCCAGCGGCGCTGCCAGCCCTGTGGCCACACGGCCTCCTGGCCCGGCAGGGCTCAGCCCGGGCCCTTGCCGCACGCTGCCGGCCCAGGGCACGGCTGCGAGAGGGCGGCAGCAGCGCCGAGGCCAGGCGGGGCTCCACGGCGCCGGGCCCGGATGGCGCTGCCGGGGCAGCAGCCGGGGCTGGGGCCGAGCTGCGGCGGGGCGGGGAGGGAAGGGGAGCCCGGGCTCACGGCTCACCGATGAACCTGATGGCCTCCTCTCGCAGGGACTGCTGCGGGCTGTCCAGGTACTGCAGGGCCCGGCGCAGGTGCTCGGCCGCTCGGCTCCTGTCGTCGGCCAGCTGCAGAGAGCGGCAGGAGGGAAGGGTTGGCGCGGGCTCAGCCCCTGTGCCGGGCGCTCCCTGCGCCCAGCCCCGGCCTCCCCTGCCCGCACAGCCCTGAGGCGCGGCCAGCAGCCGCGGGCGCCGGGCTCTGGAGGGGGCAGAGGGGCGGCTGCTGCCCCGGGAGCCGCGGCGCCGCCCCGCCCCGCGGCCCCGCCGGGCCGGGGCTCCATCGGCCCCGGCTCGGGCCCACGGGAGCCTGGAGAAGAGCCCGCGCAGCCTCTGGGTGCAGCAGCGGGCAGGGGCACAGCTGCCAGCCCACACACTGAGCACCGCGCTCAGGGGGCTTCTCCAGCCTGAGGCTGGCACTTCCAGGCCGTCCTTACCAGGCACTCGGTGAACTTCCACAGCTTCTTGTTCTTCACCAGTTTTTGAAGATCCCTCCTCTTCAGGAACTCAGCCACACAAAGCAGCGTTTCCTGAGAAACCTGGAGAGCAGCAGAGATGCGGAGATGGCCCCACAGCCCAGGGCGCAGGACCTGTGTCCCTGTGTCCCTGTGCCAAGGCCTGGAGGATGCTGCAGCCCACGAGGCGCTAGGGCAGGAGGCAGCTGAGCCCCCTCCCAGGGGGACAGCAGCAGCCCATGAGTCCTCACCTGTGCCACATGCTGATTCTCATCATGGCAGTGGAAGAAGAGTGGCAGCAGGCTCTGGCGCACGTGTGTCTTCAGGGCCTTCTCTTCCTTTTCCAGTGGAAGAGACACCAATGTTTGGAAGAGCAGTATGGAGAGCAGCTGCACATGGCTATTGTCCTGTATGAAAGGAAGAAAAAAAGACCTCAGCATCGGCTGCACGGGGCTCAGCTTGGCTCAGGCCTGCAAATCCACAGGGCACAAAGTGTCCAGGCAGCAGTCAGTGGCCGTGGCTGGGGGCAGCGAGCCTTACGTGGTCAAAGAGTGGCAGGAGCGCCTCAACCAGCTGCAGTGCGATGGGGCTGGGTATCAGCATGGCCTTGTCCCAGAAGATAAAGCTGAGGAGCCTGACTGTCATGCTGACTATCTCTCCATCTGCGTCCCACAGGAGCTCCACAAGACTTTCAGTCAGGCTCCACATTTTTTCGCTCTGTGCGGAACACAAGTTTGTGAAACGCCATCCTGCTGCCGCAGGGCCTAGGGGCCAAAGGGCTGTTCCGAAGCACTTGGGCAGTTGAACCAGGAGGCAGGAGAGCTGGGAGCAGCTGCCCCAGCGCCCAAAGCCCAGCCAAGCCCAAGCGACTGCATTCCCAAGCGCAGCCTCAGCCGCTGCCCCCTTCTCACCATCAAGGGATCATCGATGAGCACAAGAAGGGCCCTGAGCGCCAGGCGACGCCTCTCCCTGCACTCGCTCCGCAGGTGCCTTGACAAGATTTGCAGGATTCTCTTAGCACCGCGTTCACTCAAGTTCAGGCACTCAAGAACCTGAAAGGCACAGGGCAGTGACAGGGGACCTGGCCGGCAAGAGCCCGGAACAGCACAGGGCTGGGCCCAGGCAGCAGCGCAGGGCGCGGGCACCGTCCCAGGCAGTTGCGGCTACGAGAGGGCAGAGAGCTGGGAGGCAGCTGAGCGAGGCAGCGCTGGCCATCAGGCTCACCTCCACAAGGAACGCCAGGGCGGGCAGTTCCCAGCGTGGCTCCTGTGTGCTGAGCAGCCGGAGCAGGTCGCGAGCGATCCTTGAGCACAAGGGGATGGAGACACAGGACATCTCCCTGGCAGGAGAAAAAGAAACCAAGACTTTGGGCCGGGGGACAAACCTCTCCCAGGACTGACTCACAGAGGTCTGGCCTTTCCCCAGCATCCTGTAAGGGCCCTGGGCTATTTGGGAGGTGGCTCCTTGTGGGCTCCCTCCTCTCCCAGCCTTTTCCAGTCGGCTTGGCTGTTCCTCGGTGACAAGGCCCTCTGGCCCACGACCACGGGGACTGTGTGGGGCACCCTGGGCACTGAGCACAAATGTCAGAGGCAGTGGGGAGAAGGGGGTCTCACCTGGCCAGCAGACCCACGGCATAGTGGTGGGTGTCAGCACACAGCAGCGTGTCCCAGCCACACTTGCGTTCTATTGCCACCACCACATCCTCGTGCTGCATTTGGCAGAGCAGGGACTTCAGGGTCCGCACTGCAAACCTGCATGCAGAGCAAAGCCCAGGTCACGCTGGGAGCACTGGCTCCTGCCCTGGGCACCTGGCAGGGACAGGAGGACTGGCATGGAGCACCTGTTGGGGTTGGTGGCAAGGCCGTATTGCTGCTGGCATCCCTTCCAGAAGGTATCGACCTCCGCTGGCACATCCAACGTGCTGAAGAACACTTGGAAGAGCAGATGCACAAAGAGGCGGGGGAAATACACGGTCACTACATGTGGGACACAGGGCATCTGGAGGATCTTCCACATCACCACAGTTGCCTGCAAAGGACAGAGCAGCCCGAGACAGTGCTCAGTGCCGAGGTGTCCGTGTGGCAGGGCCCGAGCATGGGAGGGAGAGGCCCGGAGAGACACAGGGGGAGCACCGGGCCTGGTGGCCCTGAAGCTGCCCCGAGGCCAGGTTTCAGCCCAGCGCCTGAGGCAGGGAGATGCAGTGGGGGAAGGAGGATGCAGAGCTGCTGGACAGGTGGCCTTGGGGCCAGCAAAGGCCAGTGTCAGAAACTCACAGCCAGGACAAAGACACCCGTTTTGTCCCCATCGGAGGTGCACGTGCTGTGCTCTGGCCAGCTCCCCAGCACATCGAGGAGTATCAGCTGCGCCGGCTCCGCAGTCCTGGGCGAGCACATGATGCTCTTCCACATGGTCAAAGCAGCTCTGTGGGGTCAGAGCTCTGTCTCAGAGGAGTCTGGGACACAGCACCGTGGCCTGGGCGGCAGCGGGGAGCTGAGCTGGCTGCCAGCCCTGCCTCTGCCCACTGCCCCTCGCCAGCAGCACCCAGACAGCCCAGCCCTGTGGGGACAGGTCCCTGAGGGCCAGCGAGGAAGCATGGCAGAAGGCTCGGGGGCTGACGTGCCAGGGCTGGCAAAGGGAGCAGCCAGAGGGCCCTGGAACTCTCTGTTGGTCAGACACCTGGGACAGGCTGTATAGGCTGATGGGCTGGGGAGCCCTGAGCCCTCTGGGCAGGTGGGCCCCATACCTGTCACAGGATGGGGCCACACGCAGGAGCGTCATTACTACGTCAGCAGGCTGCTCTTTGGTGAGATCCAGCAGGGCCCTGTTCAGCCTGTGCTCAGCAAACTGATTGGCCATGAGCCACTGGTGGATGTACCTCACCATGGCAGGCACCTGGAGAAGGCACGGGGAGACTTGGAAAGCTGCCAGAGGGAGGAATGTCCCCAGCTTCCCCAGAGAAGTGCTTCCCTTGCCACCCCACTGCCATGGCCCTCAAAGCCAGGGATGTTCCACAGAATGCTCCAAGCGCGGTGCTCGGCTGAGCAGTGACAGCAGGCCCAGCCCAGGTGGGGATGGCTGCAGGTACCTGCGCTGTTCTGCGGAAGAGGCCACGGGTGCGTTCCTGCTCTTGTGTGCGCTGCACGGCTGCATCTGGCAAAGAGCGAGCGCAGCCTGAGCTGAGGGGCTGCGGGCGAGGCCGGAGAACACAGCCCAGCCCTGCGCTCCCCAGGTAGGAACAGCCCCGGGATGTCCCAAGGGATGGAGCACGGCTCTGGGGTGTCTGTCCTGGCCCCTATTCCGTCCTGTCCATGGGCATGTCCCCAGGGGATGGGATGGCATGGGATGGGATGGGATGGGATGGGATGGGATGCAATGGGATGCAATAGGATGCAATGGGATGGGATGTGGCCAAGCTGGCTGCAGCCACCAGCCCTGCAGCCCAGCAGCCCAGCTCTGCCACTCACCCTCCTGCAGAGGCTTGAACCGCACCACCTCTTCAGTCTCCTGTGCTGGGCCAGCTCCAGGGCCTTCTTCCTCTTCCTCCACCCAGGCCAGCTTGGGCACTCTCGGGGATCTCTGCTCCATGTCAGTGACTGGATTTGTGACGACTCACAGGAGAGATGTCTCAGAAATCTCCGAGTCAGCAAGGCCTGCAGTCGTGCCTGGAAGGCACCTTCAAGAGAGAAGCCTCAGGAAGGCTACAGGACAGCAAGTCCTGCACTCTGGTCTCGAGGGCTCCTTGCCACAAGGACAGGAGACTCCTGTCAAGGATTGTGGTCTGGCCTCGAGGGCACTGGTGGCAGGGATGGGAGATGCCTCTGGGGCACCAAGTCCCACGGTCTGCCCTCGAGGACACCTGCAGAAGAGAAGCCTTGGGAAGGCCACGGGTCACCAAGTCCTGTGGTCTGGCCTCGAGGTCAGCTGCAGGAATAGCACCTCGGAAAAGCTCTGGGTCAGACACGAACAAGTGTGCTGTGCGGGGGCTCCTCACGGCACCGCTCTGTCCCGTCCTGTCCCGTCGCGTGCTCCGAGCACTGTGGTGTGGCCTTGTCACCACCAGCTCCTATGTCACCCCGTGTCACAAAGGGCCCTTGGACACGCTGTCCCGTTCCATGCCACGGTGACCGTGCTGCACCGTGTCACAAAGGGCCCCTGCACACACTGCCCCCTGCCCTGGGACCACCCCCAGCCCACCCAAAGTGGCTCAGGTTGGAAGGAATCCCTCACCCCAAGTGTCTAAGACACCCCGACAGGATCTTTAGGAACGGCTCAAACCATCAGCAAACGCTGCCCTGCTCTGCGGGCTCAGGGCAGCAGAAGGAGGCCCCAGGGCTGCCGACGCAGCTGCGCTGGGAAGGGCATGGGGCCTTCCACAGAAGCTGGCACGGCCTCCTTGGGACACATCCTGGCTGGTGGCCATCCTAAGCGTGGCCGTGTGACACAGACGAGGAACGTGTGGGCCAGGGCAGGAATGCTGCTCTGACCCCTTGCGCCCGGGGAGCGCTGACATCAGCAGATGTGGCAGGGTCCCTGCCCAAGCAGACCTGCCACCCCCGAGCCCTGGCAGCACCAGTGCCTGTCTCCTGCCCCAGAGACCTGTGCCCGTGGGGGGCTTCTGTGCCAGAGGGAGCCAAAGCCCACGTGCATTGGGGGCTGCACTCCTGCCTGCAGGGGCTGTTGGCAGGAGCACCTGGAGCAACTGCTGGCAACACTTGGGTCTCTGTCAGAAGCTCTTACTCCATGCTGAAATTATCTTCTCATTGAAGTTATTGCCTTCAGCACAAAACCACCTCAGCGGCGAAGGCACAGAAGAATCTGGCAAGTAAGAATCCTCAGTTCAGGAATGCTTTACTTCCCATTGCTCGACTCAAGTAGTTCCAAAAAGTTGCAAACTTCCCAAATTAATTGGGATGGCCTGAGGAGGTGAAGATTTGTAATTTTGCTTCCCATCTCAAAGCAGCAACTCATTTGCCTTAACTTCATCCACTGAGGGTCACTTTACAGAACATAACACTACACAAAAAAAGGGCAAAAAACAAGGGCCATGCTTTGGTTTTCTAGGAAGGGATGATAATATCCTAATTCTCTTAAGGAATAAAAGCTCTCAAGAAATGAGAGTCCACTCAGTGGTACAAAAGTAGCCCAAAGAAATGAGTAGATTACAAAAGGGCTAATCCTCCCCCTGGTACAGATTTCTAAGTGGCCAGTAAAGTACAGCTCTCCCCTCTTGTTCCCTGCAGGAGAATCAGGACCATGAAGAGGAAAAGTCACAGATATTCTTTCTGCCCTCCATAACCAAAACTGTGCCAAAGCACAGATGCTGCCTTCAAACTGACTCAAATTCCAGCCTAGACCTCTCACCTTCCAGACAACTCCTTCTCCAACACCCCCCCAACACCAACCCCCCCAGACTCCCACACAGAAGCCCTCAACACCCCGCCAGGAGCCCCAGCTGTCCCCATCCCTCCGCAGAGCTTTCCCACCCTCCAGCAAACGCCCTGGTTCCCTGCAGGTGCCGTGGGATGGCACTCAGGAGGATCTGCTCCAAGGCCTTCCCCTGGAGCACGCTCAGGCTGCCAGGCCTATGGATCCTGGATCATCCTTCCCACCGAGCCTTCCCGTGCACGGCTGTTCCATTTGCACCTTTGCGCTCAGCTCGGACTTCTCCACTTCACCAGGAGTGCTGGGAAAGGATGGAGAGCAGCCGGGCAAGCTCTTTCTCCAGCTCCCTCTTTACCCTTGGGGAGGGAGAACATTCCACAGGAAAGCAACTGGTGCCACAAGGAGCGGGTGGCCTCAGGCACCTTTGGGGATGAAACAAGGCCTTTGTTTGACATAAGTAAGCACAAGCAATGCACATGAGTAAACAAGTAATTAGCACAGACATACCTAAGTACTTAGCACCAGTTAGCATAAGAAGAACCTGGTGGCCTAACTTGACATGAGAGTGACCTGACAAAAAGCTTTAGACATAGTCTACCAGAAGAACTAAGGGCAAGTGTGGAATCAGCCCTGTGCAGGGAAGCTGTGATGAAGACTTTGTGCTGCTTTGGGGCATCGAGACCCCTCCTGGCCAGCGCCTGGAAATCAGCTTCAAGTTTGGGAATCAGACACCATGTATTTCTAACCCCCTGCCTATCAAATCACCACAGCCGTGTAAAGAAGGACGGTATGTTTGATACATTCCTACATCAACCCACTTAAATTTATATGTGGCAGAGAAACATTTTAGTGGGTGCAGACCCCTGCCCTCCCGCCAGGTCAATAAAAGGGCTTTTGGTAGACCATACATTTGGCTGCCGATTTGTTTGAACGAGGGAGACCCCTCAGGACTGCTGTATCCTGAGGGAACACCATTGGCCTTGGCCTGTAGGCACCTGCACAAGCTTAAAATCAGCTGCCTCAGCTTCCAGGACCTCTCTTGGCCAGCATCCTGACGTGGATGCAGGACTGCTGTGAGGCACTGCTGGGACCCAGCGGGACAGGACCGGCTGTCTCGTGTCCACGCAGCACCCCTCACACAGCCAGGGCCATCCCAAAACCAGACAAACACTCACTTGTCAGCAGAGGGGAGCAAGGAGCACTGGGCTCCTCTCAGGGTATCTCAGCTGGGCTGGCTCCACAACATGCCCCCACTCTCAGGCCTGCTGATGCCCAGCTGCCAGAAATGCCTACCTTGTTCTCTCCAGGATGTACAGGGAGAGCCAATGAGCCGGACGCCTTGGGAGGCAAACCTTCCCAGCCTTTTCTGAGGCCAGGGACACACCAAGATCAGCCAAGACTCTCCACGCTGCCTGGCCCACACAGCCCAGCTCTGTGCTGGCTCTGGGCCACAGCAGCTTCCACTAAGCAAGAGGCAAATGCACATTGCCAAGAGTTGAAACACAGCAGACAGGGAAGAGGTGAAAAGTGTGTGTGTAAAGGCCTTTTAATTCACAGCTCTCAGAGAGAGCTCTGGGGCTCACGGCTGGACAGAGATGCTCCTGCTCATGCCTCTGTCCAAAGGGGGAACACACCCTGCTGCAGGTGCTTGGGTTGGTCTCTGCAGGTCCAGGCAGATGCCAAACCCGCTCTTCACAGCCTTCTCCCTTCCCTTGCCACTCTGCCACAGAGAGCCAAAGGGGGACCCTTGCACCTACCTCACTGGGAGCTCCCTGGGAAGCACTTTCCTTGAGAAGCAAGCCCTTTTCCTCCAAAGGCATTTCCCCAAATGAAGCTTTCTTGGGCAACACCAACACACTCTTAAGAAAAGCTGGAAAGGCTTAATGACTTCAGGTCCTTTCAGGACAGGCACTCCAGCTGTAGCTCATATTCTCCCAAGTGTGTTTCCAGGTGGAGGTTCAGAGGGGCAGCCCCAGGCCCTCTACAAACACAAGCTGCCTGCTGCCTCTTCACCTGCCTCAACTCCTGCCTGCGGTCACGGCACCAAAACCAGGCTGTTCCAGCCAGAGCCCAGAGCCCTGTTCCCGCAGGAAGCTGTTGCCAGCACCTTCCAGGACTCTCCGCTGTGCATGCAGAGCTTTTCATGCCCGCTCCCAACAGGCTTTGGAAGGCAGAGCACAGCCTGGCTGGCTCTGCCACCAGCACAGCCCAAACACTGGTGGAGGAAGAAGTAGCAGGGGTTGTTTTGCGGCCATGCCCAAGAGAAACTGGAAGGGTGCCCTCCCTCTGGTCTCACTTGGTTGGCTTTCTGACTGGCTCTGAGCCTGGGGCTGCCATTGCTCAGTTGTGGGGACCAGAACCACACCCGGGATCCCGGCCCTGCCTGACCGTGCTCCAGGCACTCTGTGCAGAGATAAACAGTGTGTATCAAGCTTAAAAGGGGCCTTGACCAAAAGGGCTGCTGGTAAGCTGCTCAGAGACATCTGGTGCACAGCTCAGTCCCTGTGTGAGTAAAGGTTTGGGGCTTGCAAGCAGCCGCCAGCCAAGCATGGCCGGAGGGAGGGGGAAGGGTCCATTTGCCAATAGAGCGGCAGGAGGAAGGGATATTTACTGTTCAATTCTGTGACCACTAGTGATCCTGGGGGTGGGTCAAGTGAATCTGGACCTTAATGCTGTGATTCTACTTACTGCTATTGTGCGCTTATGGTGTCTGGACATTGTGGTTAATGTAGGTGGGTTTTTGTGATTGTGTGAGTGAGTGCCTTTGTGGGCTCAGTTATACGAAGGAGGGGGCGAGTGAGTGAGTGTACCCATGGTGCGGGGCGGGGAGGCTCTGCCCACTAGTGAGGCGGCCAAGTGAGGCCCAGGGTGCCGGCTGGGAGGCTGTGTGGGCAGATAGCATCCTGCGGGGAGGCAGCTGGGGAGAAGCAGAGCAAGCAAAGAAGTGTGGGTGAGGACACGTGGCATGTTTGAATGTGTTTGTGTAGATTGTGCATGTTTTAACTGTGGCTAGACGAACTGAGAGGATTCCACTGCCTCAGTGGTTCGGGTTTGACCCCTGGGAGTTTGTAAATCCAGTGAATCACTGGATAGATAAAGGGGATGAATGGGTTTATTTAGAGGGACTTTATTGGACCTCAGCTAATGGTAACATAAAGGTAATTTACATCGTTTCTCTAGATTGGAAGCAACCCACTGTGGAGAATTTAGAAATTCACGAAGGAGTAAGTGGAATAGCCTGCCTTTGTGGGCAATTCTTGGGAGCCTTGGGCACCTCGAGAGACTGGCACCCTCCATGGGCACTATTGCAGTGCGGAGTTTGTGAGAAGCGTTGGTATTGCTGTTCAGCAGGCGGCGGGGCATATGCTCTGAGTGTGGATGGATGTTTCCTAATTGAGCCCATTTTGAACCTCAGATTTTAAAGCTTGTGTGTGGAAAATCACATCTGGTACCTGTAACCTGGGGTTGCACGTGGGAGGAGAATTGGGAAAGGACTGTGAGGCTTTGTGAAGAGAGTTTTGGGTGGAAGTGAGAAGGAGAAGGAGATAATGGGAACGCACCAGAGCAAAGAAGTTACCCCGAGCTAGCTCTTTAGGGTGTATCTTAACCCACTGGAAAGAAGTCACCAGTAGGGGGGGATTGGAGAACAAGATTTAATCCAACACTGCATGCGGTGGTGGCCATTATACAGGCTGGAAGATTGAGCCAAGTGGCCACCGGCAGGAACTTTAGATTGTAATACCTTGTTGCAGTTAATGCGGTTTTTAAGACAGGAAGGAAGTAGGATGAGGTCTCTTATGCTGATATGTTTCTTGCCTTACGAAATCATCTGGAATGGGAGAGGCACTGTGGGCTCAGCGCTCCCTCAGACCCACTGGTGTTAGCCCTTGAGAAGGAAAACAAAGGAAATAGAGGGCAAATTAAGCAATGTTGCTCAGCGTGCAGCATAGGACAGCCATGTACCAAATCAGATAAGGTCTACCGTGCTGCAGCTCAAGAACAAGATGCAATAGATTTGCTGAAAGTGCCTCCTAGGAGACGGGAGGATGAGGATGAGGATGAGGATGAGGATGAGGATGAGGATGAGGTGGACTTTCCAAAAAAAGAGGATGCAGGCTTGGAAGGGACATCTACTCAAACCCACTCCCCTCCTGGCAGTCTGGTTTTGTCCAGAACCAGGAGACAAGCAGTGTTACAGGCCGCTCTGCGAGAGGCAGTGGGACCAGAAGGAGGGAGACTGATGGTTAAAGTACCATTCTCCACCCCTGATCTAGAGGCGTGGGAAAGGATTGCTAAAAATTACCACAGCAACCTGACACTTATTGCGAAGCATTTACGATATGTTATCAAACAACACAACCCAGATTGGAGAGACACCCAGGTATTACTGGATACTTTCACTGAAACAGAAAAGCAGCTGATCCTGAGAACAGCAGGGGCTTTGGCAGAGGATCACCGTAAAAGCCAGTGATTGGATGTAAGAGAATTTTTCCCTCTCCAAGGGATCCTAAATGGGATCCAAATATATCGGCAGAGTTTCAGAAATTAGCAGATTATCAAGATTGGATAGCACTGGGAGTGGAGAGAGCTATCCCAAACACCAAAAAATGGTCTGTCCTGTATTCTATTAAGCAGGGGCCTTCCGAGACTCCATCTGAGTTTCTAGAGTGTCTAAGGGATTCTATGCATCGCCATGCATCATTAGACCTGGGGTCTGAGATAGGAATTGTGGTGCGGAGAATCACAAATGGGACATCTCGCCATGATCAATATGATCAAGTGAAGCCAATTTTATTGTACAGAGGCCTGTATTTAGAATCAGTTCTGCTGTGCAAGAGTCTCTAGCTAATACATGATTGGTTAATCCTAGCTGTTTATGCGTCTAAAATTAAATGCTGGTTGGATCACCTGATTCTTCATGCGTCTTGCTTTGGTTGTCTGGCCCACCCTGAGTTCTCTTTTTTATTTTGCTGACAACTTTGCGGATTCCTCTGACTTCTTCTTTTCCTGTCGTCAAGGATTCACTGACCCCGTTTCTAGAACTGGTTCCTTTGTTACCAGAAGGCTGGACTGTGCATCTGCTGAATGTGTCCATTGTCCTGCAAAAAATCCTCAACAGGGGATGTTCTATTAGTTCCAGAAGCAGGGTGAAATCTATTAGGGTGGGATTTACAGGTGCAGTTAGACATTGGAGTACTGCCAGAGGAAGGAAAAATGGTGGTTAAACTTCTCCAATTAACAGAAGAGAATGAGGACAAAATTCATGAGATGGTGCGGGCAAAACCAAAAAATTAAGGTAAATTGAACATGAAACCTGTAGTAATAAAAACAGTTGATGAGAACCATCCAGTTCAGGTATGACAATACCCACTCTCCCTGGAAGGGAGACAAGGACTGCAGCTGGCCACCCAGGACCTACTTGAGTAGGGTGCCTTAGAACCATGTATGTCCCCCATAATACACCTGTTTTACCAGTAAAGAAGTCTGATGGGACTTACAAGCTTGTCCAAGATTTAAGAGAAGTTAACTAAAGAACAGTGAATCAGTACCCAGTAGTGCCTAAGCCCTATACACTACTGAGTAATATCCCCCCAGCACACCAGTGGTTTAGTGTGACAGACCTAAAAGATGCCTTTTGGGCATGTCCACTGGCAGGAGAAAGTAGGGATATGTTTGCCTCTGAATGGGAGGACCCCGATTCAGGGAGAAAGCAACAGCTTCGGTGGACTAGGTTACCACAAGGGTTTTCCAAATCCCCAAACCAAACAATTCTCCATCAAACCTGAGATAAAGATCATCCAGTATGGAGACGATTTGCTTCTCTCAGGACGGGAAGAAAACAAAGTTCGAGAATCCACCATAGCATTGTTAAGTTTTCTGGGGAGCCAAGGACTTTGAGTATCAAAAGGGAAACTCCAATTTGTAGAGAGGGAAGTAAAATGCCTAGGACGTGTGATTTGTCAAGGGAGCCAGTGGCTGAACCCTCAGAGAATTGCAGGGATTGCCTCACTCCCACGGCCAAAATCTAAGAGAGAAGTCAGAGGGCTTTTAGGCCTGTTGGGATAGTGTAGGCTATGGATTGAAGGATACATGCAGGCCATCAGGTTCTTGTTTGAAAAGTTAATAGAAGAAGAGATAAGGTGGGAAGAAGACGACAAGCAAATTTTGAAGCTTTAAAGAAAAAATTAGTCAGTGCAGCAGCACTGAGTCTTCCTGCCTTAGACAAACCCTTCTATCTGTGGATATAGAAAAAGGGGCAGCACATGGAGTGTTAGCCCAGGACCGGGGAGGATCCAGGAAACCAGTGGCCTGTTTATCAAAACTGCAAGACCCTGCCAGCTGGGGGTGGCCAACCTGTATTCAGGCGGTGGCAGCGAGCGCCCTACTCGTAGAAGAAAGCAAAAAATTAACCTCTGGGGGAAAATTGAAAATATATACCACTCACTCAGTAAGGAGTATCCTCAGCTAAAAGGCTGAGAAATGGCTCACTGATTCCCAAGTGCTAAAATATGAAGCCATCCTAATAGACAATGGATAATTAGAGTTAATTGTGAGTAACCAACTGAACCCTGCCCAGTTTTTAGATGGAAATCCAGGTGAGGAATTAATATATAATTGCCTAGAGGTTATAAATTATCAAACTAAAGTAAGAGAGGACCTAACACATCAACCATTCCAAGGAGGGAAATGATTGTACATTGATGGATTTCCACAGGTAATCCGGGGACAATGGGTATCAGGATACATTATAGTAGATGAAGAGTTAGTGGCCCTAGAAAAAGGAAAGTTACCTTCCAACTGGTCAGCCCAAGCATGTGAGTTGTATGCCCTAAAGCAAACTCTGGAAATATTAGCACAGAAAAGAGGAACAATATATACAGACTCAAAATATGCTTTTGGAGTAGTGCATACCTATGGGAAAATCTGGGAAGAGTGTGGGCTATTAAATTCAATGGGGAAAGGAACTAAAAACTTATTTTAGAAGTGATAGAAACCTTACAAATACCAGAAGAAGTGGCAGTAGTATATGTTAAAGGACATAAAAAAGGGGTGACTCAAGAAGAACAGTGGAACCATTTAGCAGATTTAGACGCTAAGAATTCAGCCAAATCAGGGTCAGAAAAACTAATGATAGCATTAACCCCTATGGGAGAAATAGAAGAAGTTCCCGTATTCAGTGAGACAGAAGAGAAAGAATTCCTTAGAATAGGAGCTAAGAATGATAACAAAGGGAAGTGGAGATTAGCAGATGGGAGACAAATGTTGAATAAACTCCTTGCCAGGAAAATGTTAGAAGGCATACATGGAACAACACATTGGGGTACACAAGCGCTAAGTGATCAATTTCTAAGGGACTGGGGCTGCATTGGAATTTTTTTGGGATAGCTAAGCAAGTAACTGAAAGGTGTGTGATATGCCAACAAGTGAGTCAGAAAATCATGAGGAAAACACCCAGAGGAGGGCAAGAACTAGCCTTAAGACCCTGTCAAAACATCCAAGTAGACTTTACCGAGCTTCCCCATGTACAACGGTGGAAGTTTTTACTAGTGATAGTAGGCAACTTGACTCACTGGGTAGAGGCGGTACCCACGGTTAAAGCCAATGCCAATGTTGTGAGTAAAACACTTCTAGAATCAATCATTCCCCAATATGGGATGGTGAACAGGATTGATTCAGACCAAGGAACTCATTTCACCTCTAAAATATTGCAAAAAGTTGTTCAAACCCTGGGAGTAAATGGGAATTACATACTCCATGGCATCCACAGAGTTCTGGTCACACTGAGAGGATGAATCAAACTCTTAAAAGAGCTCTAGTTGAGCTGATGACTGAAACCCACGTCATAGATAAAATGTCTCCCTTTGTCCTTATTAAAAATTAGAAACCAACCCCGGTCAGATCTGGGGGTGTCACCCTATGAAATGACATTTGGTTACCCTTTTTGACCTCACCCCAGAGCATTGCCATCTATGAGGAAGGGGAAGCCAATGCCAAGAAATATGTTATGTCTATAGGAGAAACCTTACAAGGGCTATAACATAAAGGAGCAATTCCTCAAACTAACACCCTGGATTTCAGAATCCATAATGTTAATTCTGGGGATTGGATCAAGTAATGATCAAGTCATGGAGAGATCAACCTCTAACTCCTCAGTGGGAAGGTCCCTTTCAGGCACTGTTCATCACCGAATCAGCCGTGTGAACTGCAGAGTGGGGATGGACTCATGCCAACAGATGGACTCATGCCAACAGTTAAAGGCCCGGTAGAAGAACCCAAAGAGTGAACTACAACATCCAGACTGGGTGAAACGAGATTGACTCTTAAGCAGAGACTGAAAGACAACCAGAAAGACACCAAGATGCCCAAAGTCAAGCTTCCACCAACCAGTTTGAGGACTGTCTTCCTGTGTTAATGGGTGAGAATTATCAGCATCTGTTGATGGGAAGTACACAAGGGTCTGTAAAAGGTGATGGGACAGCTTCTTTAAGAAAATAAGACAAAGGAAGCAGGGCAAGACCCCTTTGTTCACTACCAAGAAGACCCCATAGCCCTGCTGTGGGTAGCAACCCCGTAGGCATGGTAAGGTAGGGACAAAAGGCCATATTGGACATCTGTAATTCCCCAACTGTCTTTGAATACAAAAGGGACTGGAGGGCGAGACCGAGCTGGCCTCTGGACCCCTAAGATACAATGACTATGGATCGCAACCACATAGGCACGGTAGATGGGAGTCAGAGCCATACTGGACCTCTGTAAGGCCCTTTTGTCCATTCCAAATAAGTGTGTCTAAGGAAAACCTGAGATTTTTCTCCTGTTCCCACTGTCCTTGCCCACATCAACAGCTGCTAGTATGACTCATTCAAGAGAGAGAGAATTTTTTTAATGTAATTGTTCAAGCAAAATGACTTATAGAAAAAGAAAAGGGGGTTTGTTATAGATGGGTAATCCTATTGTTGACTCTCACAATTAAGGGGTGAATATTAAGTATATGTTAAGAGAAGTTGTGTAGGTGTATAGTTATCTTTCCCCTCCCTCTTGCATTGTTATCACGGGATGCCCTCAGTAGTCAAGGCATTTGGGAGGGTCGGCTTGTTGCTATGGCAGCGCCTGACCTCCAATCAAGCTGTAAGAAAGTGATCTCCACCACTGGACAGTGAAGAAGAAGTGGATTGACAAGACTTTGGGAGGGGCTAGAGGTATAAAAGATAGAGCATCCATTTTGTAGATGAGCACAGGGTGACTGAATGCTTTGCTTCTGGCACTGTATTTATTCTTTATTCACTCTTCTGTTGTATTTTGATAAGGTCGTAATAAACCATTTACATTTGTGAAAGTGAAAATAGTTTCTCACATGGGGTTAGGGAATGTGGGGCAAGGTGTCCACACTGGGTCAGACCTCAAGTTAAACTTCTCTGACCTGGCCAGACCTCTTTAGGAGCGGCCCTACATCAATATCAATCACAGAATGCTGCAATCACCTCTTCTCTAATGAGAACAGTAATAAAAGACACTCTTTAAAATAGGAATACATATTTCTTAGAAGCTCTTTGAAATATTTCTCCATAACTGTAAAAGGAAACCTTCTTAATGAACTACATTAGAGCAGAGGGAAATCAAGGCAGAGCCATGGTTTGTCAGAAGTTGCTTGATCCTAATGAGCCCTGTGGTGCATTTGGAGCTGAGCCCTGGAACCTCAAGGCCTGAGAGGAGATTGCACAAACCTTTCCAGGAGTCAAAGTCAGAGGAAAAACCCAAAATGTCTCAAAGCATTAATGGGTGCCACTGAGGTCCATCCCAAACACAGGCTCCTCATGGACTCCTTGGAGGAGAGAACTGGAGGCCAGGATGGTAAAAAAAAAAATCTCAGAAACTCAGTGTGGAAAGGAAAATCCAAAGTACCTTAAACTCCTTGAGTATCTCAAAACATCAATGAGCCCCACTGAGTGTCAGTACAAAGCTCTCAAGGGACACGTTAAAGCAGATAATTGGGGCCATGATTGCACAAACCTCTCACAGAGTCTGGATCAAAAGGGAAACACCAAGTACCTTAAAAGAACTGAAGTACCTTGAAGCATTAATGAGCCCCACTGAGTGTTGTTCCTGACAAAGCCTCTCCAGGGACTAATTACAGCAGATAATTGGAGGCCATGATTGCACAAAGCTCTCAGAGACTCCAAGGCAAAAGCCAAAGCCAAAGTGCTTTGAAAAACCTGCAGTCCCTGGGAGCATGAAGGAGCCCCCAGGGCCATTCCTGAGCAAGGCTCCCCAGGGACTCCTTCCAGCAGATCCTTGAGGCCACTGGGATGTGGGCTAGGGGGGGATGCTGAGGGCAGGAAAAGGGGGTGACAGTGCCCAGCCTGGCTGGGGCTGTGCCAGGAGGCCCCAGCCTCAGGACAAGGTGTCTCCTCACGGCCCTTGGTGGCACGGCCCTTGGTGGCACAGATGCTGCTGTGCCCCAGGGCACCAACACTTGGCTTCTCTTTGTCCCCACCTGTCATCAGTGCCTCCAGTTCTCTGCTCTGCCTGGGGCCTGGGGACACTTTCTCAGTCGTGTCCCTCAGTGGAACCCATTAAAAGTCAAAGAAACTTTGGAGTTGGATTCTGTCTTGGAGTTCTGGAGAGATTTCTGCAGCTCCCTCTCAGGGCCTGATGTTCAGGGCCTGAGCACAAAGCCCCAGAGGGTCATTAGAGTCCTTGTGCTGTGTCTGTGCTGCTGAGCTGGGCCGGGCTCCTGGCACAGAGAGTGATCCTGGTAACCAAGGAGAGCTTCAAAAGCACATTTCTCTGGATGAGCAGCTCTTCTCCCAGCCCAGCAGGGCTGGGGCACTGCCTGCAGCCAGCCCGGGCACAGCACAGAGGCACAGAGAGCTTCAATCAGTCAGGGCTGGGAAGGTGCTGAGAAGTGCCTGGGGCAGAATCAGTGCCAGCCCTTGGCACAGGAACCTCTGGCTGCAGGACAATGCAGCTGCAGCTCCTGGAGTGATCTCCTACAGCTGGAACATCCCAATGCCCACAGACCCTGTGAGTACATTCTCTGATCATCTCTTGTGCAGAGCAGCCAGGGGTGCCCAGGGCTGTCCTGCAGAGCAGGGTCCTGCAGCTCAGGGCGCTGTGCTGGGCCAGGGACTCTGCTGCCTGCCAGGGACAGCTCTCAGCCGGCCTGGGGAGCTGCTCCCAGCGCTGGGGGACAAAATGTGGGTGGAAGGAGACAGCTGGAAAGGCTGGAAAGTGTTCTTCTTGTGTGGTGAGGATTCTGTATTGCTCAGGATTGCTCCCAGCATGACATTTACCTCCAGAACATTTCCAAGCATATTAAACAGGGAGCACAGCCAGTCATGGGCTACAAAATGGGAAAATCCTGCATTTTTAGTGTACTGATCTGTGTTGCCTGTATGGGAAATTGCACATAGATAGTCATTTCTCAGTTCACGATGAGAAATATAAAAAAATTGTCTCATATCTGAATAAACCAGGCAGTGACAGAAATGAGCACAGGGCCCCTTAGAGGCAGCATCAGTGTCACTTCTCCAGCCTCCTCAGGGTTGCTTTGGTGTTGCCATCAGAGCCTGCAGAGCCAGAGCTGCCCCTGGGCAGTGCCTGAGCTGGGAGGGGTCTGCAGGGCAGAGCTGAGCCCCCAGGGCTGGGCTGGGCTCTGGCAGCACTGGCAGGGCCCAGCCCTGGGCACAGGGGAGCAGCTGCTGGCAGGGCCAGCTCCAGGCAGCAGAGCCCTGGGCAGGCAGGGGGGGGAAGTGCCCCCAAGCTGTGCTGGGATATTTAAAGTCCTCTCCAAACCCAACTATTCCATGATTACTTTTATTACAGAACCCCATGTGCAGCCACAGCCAATGTCCAACAGCAGCTCCAACAGCCACTTCCTCCTGCTGGCACTGGCAGACGCGCGGCAGCTGCAGCTCCTGCATTTCTGCCTCTTCCTGGGCCTCTCCCTGGCTGCCCTCCTGGGCAACGGCCTCATCATCAGCGCCGTAGCCTGCGGCCACCACCTGCACTCGCCCATGTTCTTCTTCCTGCTCAACCTGGCCCTCAGCGACCTGGGCTCCATCTGCACCACTGTCCCCAAAGCCATGCACAATTCCCTCTGGGACACCAGCACCATCTCCTACATGGCATGTGCTGCACAGCTTTTTCTGATTATCTTCTTCCTTGGGACAGAGTTTTCCCTCCTGACCATCATGTGCTATGACCACTATGTGTCCATCTGCAAACTCCTGCACTACGGGACCCTCCTGGGCAGCAGAGCTTGTGCCCACATGGCAGCAGCTGCCTGGGCCAGTGCCTTTCTCAATTCGCTGCTGCACACGGCCAATACATTTTCCCTGCCCCTGTGCCATGGCACTGCCCTGGGCCAGGTCTTCTGTGAAATCCCCCAGATCCTCAAGCTCTCCTGCTCCAAATCCTACTTCAGGGAACTTTGGCTCATTGTGGTTAGTGGCTGTTTAGCTTTTGGCTGTTTTGTGTTCATTGTTTTCTCCTATGTGCAGATCTTCAGGGCCGTGCTGAGGATCCCCTCTGAGCAGGGACGGCACAAAGCTTTTTCCACCTGCCTCCCTCACCTGGCTGTGGTCTCCCTGTTCCTCACGACTGCCACATTTGCTCACCTGAAGCCCCCCTCCATCTCCTCACCATCCCTAGATCTGGCCTTGTCAGTTCTGTACTCGGTGGTGCCTCCAGCCCTGAACCCCCTCATCTACAGCCTGAGGAACCAGGAGCTCAAGTTTGCAGTGAGGAGACTGATGACTGGATGCTTTCAGGAACATTAAACTGCTGGCCAATTTCTGCAAATCACTTGTAATAAAAGTTATCTTTGATGCTTCTTGTTGGTTTCATTTTGGAGGTTCTTTTTCTTTGTTTTACATTTTAATGTTGTCCACAAAGAAATGTCCTTGTTTGTGCCATTTCTCATTTTGTTTCTCTCCACCTTCCCTGTGGCCACAGACTGTGTCAATGAGGGGCTGTGCTCTTGGTGGATTTAAAGGAACTAAAGGGTCTGCCAGCAGAATTTTCAGCAGAGATGCCCTTTTGTTGCCTTCTCTGGAGCTGCAGCAGCAATGTCTGTGTGCAGAGCGGGGGACAGAGTGGCTGGACAGCAGCCAGGCAGAAAGGGATCTGCAGGGACTGATGGACAGCAGGCTGGACATGAGCCAGCAGTGTGCCCAGGTGGCCAAGAAGGCCATTGGCTCCTGGCCTGGATCAGGAACGGTGTGGCCAGCAGGACCAGGGCAGTGATTCTTCCCCTGTGCTCGGCACTCGTTGGGCAGCACCTCGAGTGCCGTGTCCTGGCACTTGGACTTGTTAAACCTCACCTTGCTGGATTTGGGCCCTGGATCCAGCCTGTCCAGGTCCCTGTGCAGAGCCCTCCTCCCCTCCAGCAGATCAACACTCACAGGCAGCTTGTCATCTGCAAATTTCCTGATGGTGGACTCAGTCCCCTCATCCAGATCATGAATGCAGACATTTAAATCCAAGCTGGCTGGCTCTGACCCCTCGGCCATCCTGTGGGTGCCCTGTGATGGCACTCAGGGTGATCTGTTCCATAACCTTGCCAGGCACCAAGGTCAGGCTGACAGGCCTGGAGTTCCCCAGATCCTCCTTCCAGTTTTTCTTGGGGATGGGCTCACACTGGCTCCTCCAGTACTCTGGGACCTCCCTGCTGAGCCAGGACTGATGGTAAATGATGGAGAGCAGCTTGGCGAGTTCATCCACCAGCTCCCTCATCCCCCTAGGATGGATCCCATCTGATCCCATACACCTGTGAGCATCTGAGTGTCTCAGCAGGTCCCCAACTGCTCCCTCCTGGACTACAGGGGGCTGTTCTGCTCCCTGTGCCTATCTACCAGCTCAGGAGATTTCTTGTCCTGAGGACAACCTATCCTAATATTGAAAATTGATACAAACAAGGTGTTAAGTTACTCAGTCTTTTCTTTGTCTTTACTTACTATATTCTCCACTGCATCCAATAAAGATGTTCTCCTTATCCCAGATTTTGCTATTAATTTATTTACAGAAACCTTTTCAATTTTTTTTCACAGAAGTGGCCAACTTAAGCAGTAGTTGAGTTTCACCTCTCAACTTTTCTTTCTCCATGACCTAATAACATCCTTTAACACTTCCAAAGTTGCCTGACATTCTGTCCAAAGTTAATGCACCCTCTATTTTTCCTTTGAGTTCCCACAGAAGCTCCATGGGCAGTCAGGGCAGTCATTTTCCTCACCAGCTCATCTTTTGCTACACTGGCACAGGCTGCTCCTTCCCCTGTAAGATTACTTCCTTGAAATGTGTCCATCCTCCCAGGACGCCTTTGTTTTAAAGGGCTGTTTCCCTTAAAAAATCAGTACCTGATTCGGTACTCCCCAAATCTGCATCCTAAATAGGCCAAAGTCTGCCCTTCCTAATTTCAATGTGGAAGTTTTGTTGCTACCCCTCCTTCTTTCACAAAACATTGAAATCTTGATTATTTCATGGTCACTGTGCCCCAGGCAGCCTCCGACCCCCACATCTGCCACCAGCGCTTCTCTGTTTGTGAGCAGCAGGAGACAGAGCTTTCCTTGGGAGTGGAGTGTTTCCAAAAATTCAGTAAAACAGAAAACTCCTTAACCCCAATGCAGCATTAAGAAGCAGCATTCTTTATTCAGCCGGATGCACGGGGGATAGCTCCTCCCAAAGCCGAGCGTGCTGAGTACAGGAAAGTTTCTGTTCATATTCTGTATTTTGCACACATATTCATTGATTGTCCTGGACTAAACACACATCTGATAATCATTCCCCCAGAATCATTAACGTATTTCCCCTCCCCTTTTGCATGCTCTCTTCTGTTCTGGGGGTCTCTCTGGTGGTCCCTGGTGGTCGTGGACCCCAGTGTTCCAGTGGGCCTGGCTGAGCTGGCAGGACACTGAGGCTGGTGAACTTCCAGTTCCCCTTCTGACACAATGAGCATTGTGTGGTTTCCATAGGCCTGGGGTTTTGGAGAACAAGCTCCGGTGTTAACTCACCTGGTGTAGATAATTTATCATCTGGTAACATGAGGTCACAGAGTTATGTGAGGTCATCGAGCAGCTACAGCATCATAGACTGCCTCTGTGACATCCCAGAGCCTGCTGTGACATCATAGGGCAGAGGTCTGATATCCCAGAGCAGGCTGTGACATCACAGAGGGGCTGTGTGACATCCCAGGAGGGCTCTGTGACGTCACTGGGGTGGTCACTCCGCCCCAGCTCCCCCTCACAGTTTCTCCCAACAAGTCCAATGCTGTTCATGCCCAGCGGGGTCCCTTATCCCCTGGTATCCCCCCGGTCCACCTGGAGCCACAGCCCCCACCAAAGGACATTCCACAGGATCCCCCCCAGAGCCTGACATGGGGAAAAGGGGCCAGGGCTGTGTGACCAGGACATCAAGGATGTGGATTATCCAGGTCCCTGTGGCCTGGGTTGGGTTCCCCAGGGCAGGAAAGATGTCTGGCAGCTGGAGCAGGGTTAGGGAAGGGCCTCCAAGGTAGGGCTGGAGCCCTTGGGCTGTGAGCAGAGGCTGAGGGAGCTGGGTTTGTCCAGCCCAGAGCAGGGAAGGCTGAGGGGCTCCTCATCCCAGCCTGGCAGCGCCAGCAAGGAGGGGATGGAGAACACAGAGCCAGGCTCTTCACCCTAAGACAGCTTTGTGGCTGCCCCGGCTTTGGGATGGGCCCTGGGCCTGGAGCAGGAGCAGCTCTGGAGGGCCCCAAGGCCGGGGCTCTTGTGCTGGCCTGGGCAGATGGGATGGCAGCAGGGGCTGCAGAGCTCTCAGCACTTCAGCCCGAGGGGAGCAGGGCACCCAGGGAGCCTCCTTTGGCCTTGGCCAAGCCCCTTCCCCCATGGCTGGGGCTGAGTCCTGGGTGAGCTGCAGCTGCTGCTGTGCCCTGGCCAGGGGCTGAGGCCGTGGGGCCAGTGGCCAGAGCAGCCTGGGCTGAGCAGAGCTGTGGGGCCAGAGCCGGCTGGGCTGTGCTGGGGAGAGGCCCTTGGTGCTGCACAGAGCTCAGGGCAGCTGGCAGAGCTTGCAGGGAGCTGGGCTGGGCTCAGAGAGCCTGGCACAGGAACCATCAGTGTCCATCCCAGCCTGGCTGAGCGTGCAGGGCAGGACTCAGCCCAGGCCTTGTGGGGCAGGGCCAGCGCCTGTGCAAGGCATGGAAAACAGGCAAGTGTCTGAGAGAGGAGGCTGCTCTGTGCCCTTGGGGGCATGGACACAGCAGGGAGGGGGCCCAGGACATTTGTCTCCGCCCGCCTCTGTCCCAGCCCTTGGCAGCCCTGGCTGCTGAGCCCAGCTTTGCCCTGGGCTGAGTTTGGCTGTGGCCCAGCTCCATCCTCCTGCGGGGCTCAGGGCCTGTTCCCGGCCATGGCCAGCCCTGGCCGGCCTCTCTGCTGGCCCAGAGGCCGGCAGAGCCCGGGGCAGGGCTGTCTGTGCAGCCCCACAGGTGCCACGGGCTCTGCAGGAGCTGGCAGAGGCTGCCCAGCAGGGAGGCCATGGGGCACAGAGCCCCAAGGCTGCTGTGGGCACCACGGCACAGGGGCCGTTCCCAGCCGCAATGCTCCTGTCCTGGGCTGGGCCTGCACAGGGGCTGTGGCACCATGGCCGGGCCAGCACAGGGTCACAAAGGGGCCACGCAGCCGCTGCCGAGGCTGGCAGCAAGGCCAGGCACAGACAAGGAATTGCTGAGCATGGCCTGCGCTGGCCAGGGCTGACTGTGCCAAAGGCAGAGCTCAGCTGCCCTTGGTGGCTGCAGGAACACTCAGGAGCCCAAAGAGCCTCCATGGCTGTGCTGGAGACCAAGGCTGGAGCAGGGAAATGCAGGGCTGCTGCGCCATGGGGAGGGCATTGAATTCCAGCACACACCTCAGCTCTCTGATGATCCCGGCACCATGCTGGGCCCTGTTTCAGACTGGAGCAGAGCAGATGTTGATGGCACAGGAGCCCTGCGGGGCTGGCAGGGACCTGCAGCTTGCAAGGTGCTCTGCTCTCCCTCAGCTCCTCTCTGAGAGATCCAATCCCAGTTCGGCACCTCAGGGCAAAAGTGGCACTGCCTGTCCATGGGCACACAGCTGGTATCTGCCTGGAAAGGGGCACAGGTTTAAATTCTTGTACATTTCATAATATACAAGGACATTTTTATTATCTGGGTCACTTGAGTACTTTTAAGAAATACCAAAGTCTTCCCTCCAGGAACAGGAATTTCCTGGAAGTGTACTGATGGGAGAAGGAGAAGAAATACTGCTCTTCCCCTTTACTTGAGTCACCAATATTGTTTACTACATCATCTCTCTCTTCCTTCAGGTATTTCCACCTCTTCTGTTGAAATGGCCATGTCTAAGGACATCTCTTCACTAGACCAGCTGGATCTATGTCCTTCCTGTTACTCCCAGATTTCCTCCTCCAGATGCTCTCTGGTCACACAAGGGCCTCTCAACTGACTGGTTACATGCTTTGAGCTTCAGGGAGTTGCCCAATCTTTAAGAAGTCCAAATAAATATCACATTAATCAACACCTTACTTATATTAATATCTGTCACAGTATTGCCTTTTCTTATGTCTCTGTCTTAAACTGTTCCTGTATAGAAATCCCTTGGGGATGGGGGACATGTCAGATGCTGCTGGGACATCACAGAGAGCTGAGGGAAGAGCTGTGATGGTTATTAAACTGTTCAAATGTTCAACTTGTGTTTGTTGGCAAGAAACCTTTCTGTGCTTCTGAGTGTCACCATCCCTGAGCCCAAAGGACACAAACCTGATGAGTTGTGGTTCCCTGCAGGGGCCCTTGGACCTTGGCTCTGCCCAGGAGAGATCTTCATCCACTTTCCCGCTTTTCCTCCCTCTGGGCATGGAAGGAGCTCGTGCCTTCAGTGTGTGACTCGTGTGTGCAAAGAGCAAATCTGGGCAGAATTGGGGCAGGGAGGGTTTGGGGGGACCTTGGGACCTGTGCTGGGCACAGAAGGTGTTTTCCATTGCTCTGAGACTGTCTGCTGTGCAAAGTGGATTTAATATCCAGCAGAGAAATGACTTTTGCATTTAATGGAGCTGTGTCTTCCCTTGGCTTTGCTGGCTGAGAAGAAATGAACATCCCTCTGGGTCTGGGGCAGCTCCTTCTCCAAGGAAAGCAGGTGGGAGTTGGAGCTAAGGAGCTGAAACTTTGGCAAAAGGTTTAATAAGACATTCAATGAACACAAAACACTTCTCAAAGCTGTATATTGGTCCATTCAACTTCACAAACTCTAAGCCATCTGAGTTTTAAGTTGCTCAACATTTTCAAGAAGTCAGAAATAAAAGAACGAGAGACAGAAATAGAGAATGATGAAAAAGATTTGGAGAAGCACACACAGAGCTACCAACTCCTGGATTCCAGCACTGTTCAGATCGGAATTCCAAGAGGAGGTAGGGTCAAGATGTGTGCTCGCCTTGTGCTCAGCCTTAAATACCCCTTGGTCTTCCTGGGCCCTTCCCCCAGGTGGGACTTGGGGTCATTTGGTCACTCAGGAGCTGGGCTGGGGACTCCAGAGGTGGCTGTGGAGCATTGCCTGTGCTGTGCCAGGGACTGGCAGACACTGCTGGGCTGGGATAGAGGCCCTGGGGGGATTGGGGTTCCAGGGCAGGGCAGGGCTGGGGTTCCAGGGCAGGGCAAGGCTGGACCTGCCCCTTCCTCCCCCACACACAAAATGTTTCCAGCCCACAATCTCCTCCAGTCTGTCACAACAGGCAGTGTTGGAGGTGAAATCCCAGTTGTGGCCACGGGCACCTGCAGGAAGAAGGACAGTTCTTTTCCATAGGAATGAAAGCCACAGTTCTCGGTTTATTTCTGATTTAATTGCCTGGAATTTATTTGGTTTTGTTGTTGCTTTGTTTCCTTTTTTGTGCCTGAAGTGTCCAGTCAGGAGCAGAGTGACTCTTGCCAAGGAACTTTGTGGTGCTGTTGCTCAATATTAAATCTGGTTTTTGCTGCTCCCTTGCTGGGGATTTTTTCAGCGCTCTCAAGCCCTCGTTGGCAACAGGGTGAAGGAGCCCTGGGCCAGGCTCTGGCCCTGGGGGACACGGGGACGCTGCCGGGGGGTCCCTGTCCCCTGTCCCGCCCCCCATGGCCCTGTGTCAGGCTCGGGGGTCGATCTCGTGGAACATCCTCTGGGGGAGGCTGCGGCGCCGAGGGCGGGGGGACCCGGGGGGACAGGGGACCCCGCTGTGCACGAGCAGCGTTGGACTTCTCTGGGGGAACTGGGAGGGGGGGCTGGGGCAGAGTCACCTCCCCACTGACCTCACACAGCCCCTGTGATGTCACACAGCCCCTGGGGTGTCACAACACACTCTTGGATGCCACATAGCTCCCTTGTGATGTCATAGGCCCAACTCTGCGATGTCACTCTGTGATGTCACAAAGCTGTGCTGTTACAGAAGATTCTGTGATGTCAGAAATTCACCCTGTACTATGACGACACAAAGTCATCCTGTGACATCACAGTCTGTTCCATGATGTCATAGCCTGCTCTATGATGTCACACAGCCAACTCGGTGATGTCACAACCCACACTCTGATGTCCCAGAGCCACTCTCTACATGACGGCAGAGTCTGCCTATGGCCTCACACTATGATGTCACACCCTGCTGTGTGATGTCACAAGCCCCGCTGTGATGTCACAAAACCCTCCCTGTGATGTCATACTGCCACTCTGTAATGTCACAGCACACACTTTGACCTCACTGCCCGCTCTATGATGTCATACAGCCATGCCATGATGTCACAGCCTGCTCTCTGATGTCACACTGTCCCCTCTATCATGCCATAGCTGCTTGATGACCTCACACAACACGCTCTGTGATGTCATAGCCCAGTCTGTGACCTCACACAACCCACGCTGTGCTGTCACACAGCCCCCCTCTGACATCACAGCTGCTCTGTGCCTCCGTGACACAGCCACAGAGGCGCTGCTGTGACACAGCCCCCTCTGGGACACCCCACAGCCCCTGCCAGTGCTGAGCCCCTGTGAGCTCTGTCTGTGCCCTGCTCGTGTCCCTGTGATGCCCTGGCAGTGCCCCAGCCCTGCTGGGCTGTGCACAGGAGCTGCTCCTGGCCACAGCTGTCTCTCTGCAGCGCTGCCCTTGCCAGGAGCTGCCTCTGGGCCAGGAGCCCGGCCCAGCTCAGCAGCACAGACACAGCACCAGGACGTTAATGACCCTCTGGGGCTTTGGTGCTCTTTGCATCGGACCCAGACCTGAGTGTGCTCAAAGAACTTCTCAAGAACTCAAATCAGATTCAAAGTCCAGACTTTCTTTAACTTTTAATGGGTCCCACTGAGGGACACAACTCATGTGAAAGTGTCCCTGGGTTCCAGTTAGAGCAGAACACTGGAGGCAGTGATGACAGCTGGGGATAAACAAGGCAAAGGTGTCTCTGGTGCTGAGCAAACCTGGATATCACCATGGTGTCCTTGGACCTGCATTGTCACACTGACCCACGGTTCCATGAGGTTCCCCAGTGTCACCATGGTCACTGTCAGAGGCTGGATGAGATCAGTGTCCCGAGACACCTTGGGTTGAGCTGTCAATCAGTCCCACAGCTGGGACAGCGCTAACCCGGCTCTGAACGCCCGAGCAATCACAAGTCCCAGCTGGGGGGAGGCCCACAAAGGCCCAGGGGCTTAAAACCAAGGAGCACAAGGTCAGCCCCTGCTATGGAGTCTGCCTTCTTCTAGGGTTTGTGTCTCACCCACACTGGAACCCCAGGAGCTGGGAGCCACACGTGTGTCTTTCTGTGGAGCTTCTGTCTCTCTGTCTCTCTGTCTCTTTCCTCTCCTTCTAATGCTCTTTCTATGGAACATTTTTGGGTCCCTGAACAACTGAAGTGTTTAAGGCTGAGAGGTCCAGCTTGTTCTGGTGCTTTCCATGAACTGATTGAACTCTTGATTTATGAACCAATGCACTAGATGTGGAATCCTCTACACTGAACTCAGAAACAAACTCCCTCTGTCAGAGCATTTTCATCTCCTAGATCACTTTCAAGATGCCCATGGCGATGTTGCAATGATTATCACACAGCTCTCCATTTCTGGATGCAGGCTCTGCAGATTCTTTCTCTGCATTCAGTCAGGCTTGGATTCCCTGACAATTCCTGGTAGCCCGTCATGGTTTCTTAGGGCAGAACAGTAACAATGAAAACCTTACCAATGGCACAACTGCCCAGCCCACAAGGAAAAGAAAGAACAAGCTATCAAGTTCTTCAAACATTTGTCCTGCTGTGCTGCAAGAGTTGAGCTGCACACAAGGTGTGGAAAGCCTAGAGAAGCTGCAGCTGGTGGCACATCTTGTGACAGAAGCTGCACCTCGTTCTCCAGGAAAGGTTCTTGGAAAGAGCAAACAGGAGTGTGGAGAAGATTCTGGGAAAACTGAAACAGCTTTTAGGAAATGAAATGAAAATGGAAAGAAACAACTGAAGATGTTTTTCTCTGTTTATTTTTATGCTCCCCTTTTCCATGTTGCACTGCTTCTCCATCCCCTTAATCCAAATAGATCTCAGCTCTAAGATCCATGACATGGCAAGTTTTAGACACTGTAAAATACCATGAGCTACACACAGTTTTTTCCTTCCCCTGGTTTACTTGGAAAGCAGTGATGGAGACTAAGTGCAGCCCTTGGGTCAGGTACAAATTCAGCATTCAGGGAATGTGCTCCCCTAGGGTTTGATCCTCAGCGGGGACAATGCACAGCAGCGCTCAAGGGGATTCCTGTTCCCCTGTGCAGGAGTCCAGACTCTGAGTCTGGGCTGAACAGGGCAAAGTTCCCGTGTTTGGACAGGCTCAGGGGCTGCCCCTGGGGAGCGGGGGGCTGGGCGCGGGGGCGAGCGGGCAACGGAAAAACGGACACGGGGACAAACGGCCCCGGAGCTTCAGTTGCAGCGGCAGCAGCAGCAGCAGCAGCGGCAGCGGCAGCGGCTGCAGCAGCAAAAGCAGACAAAGCAGTGATTTTGTCGCATTCCTCTTGATTCTCCTCTCCCTTTCCCGCTGTCCCCTCCTCTCCCAATCTCTCTCTCCCCATTCCCGGCCGGGCCATGTCCCCAGCCCGCCCCCAGCCCCGGGCGGGTCTGCCCCGGCCCCGTCCCCGTCCCCGGCCGTCCCGCCGGGGTCTCGTCTCCGCCCGGCTCTGGTCGTGCTGGCGGTGGCGCTGCTGGGCGGGCATCAGTGCCTGGGGCTGGGGCGGCACCGCCGCCCTCTGGCTCCGCCTGGCCCGAGCCCGGCCCCGGCCCCGACGTGGGCTCCAGTCCCGGCCCCGGCCCCGGCTCCTCCCGGGCCCCGCGGAGGACACACGCGGCGCAGCCGCTCCCGCCGCCCCCGCTGCGGCTTCCCCGGCCCGAGCTCCGCCGCTCGGCAGCGCGGCCGTCGGCCCCGAGCCGCCGCTGTCCCGTTCCAGGGACAGAACGCCTGGGGAGGGCCGGCCCGGGGCGCTCGGGGGGCGCTCGGGGGCCGCTCCTGGCCCCGGGCCGAGCGCTGACAGCCCCGTCCCGCCCGCAGGGAAGGCGCAGGAGGAGGCCCTGCAGGAGCGGTACCGGCTGGGTTCGCTGCTGGGCAGCGGCGGGTTCGGCAGCGTCTTCGCGGCCACGCGGCTCTCGGATGGCGCCCCGGTGAGCGGCGGGGCCGGCGGCGGGCGCAGGAGGAGGGGGCGGAGGAGGAGGAGGATTAGCAGGAGGAGGAGGGGGAAGGAGGAGGAGGAGGAGGTGGAGGGGGTGGAGGAGGAGGAGGATGGGGCTCGGCGGGGCGGGTGGTGCGCTCAACCCACTGCTCTCCCTTGCTCGCAGGTGGCCATCAAAAGGGTGCCACGGAACCGCGTCCGGCACTGGGGCGAGCTGGTGAGTGAGCGGGGCCAGCGGCAGAAGCCGGGCCGTGCCGGGTGGCGAGGAGCCGGGGCCCGGCAGGGTGGGAGCCGCCGGGAGCCCTGCAGGGAGAGCGGGCATGGGCTGAGCGGGGCATGCAGAGCATCCCGGGCTGGCTGAGGGGTTCCCCAGCCCTGGCACGGCCTCAGCCCCACTGACGGCATCGCGCTCCTCCCGCAGCCCGACGGCACCAGCGCACCCCTGGAGGTCGTGCTGCTGGACAAGGTGTCCTCTGGCTGCACTGGTGTCATTCAGCTCCTGGAGTGGCTTGAGCTCCCTGACAGCATCGTGCTGGTGCTGGAGCGTCCGGAGCGGTGCCAGGAGCTGTCGGGTTTCCTGGCGGAGCGGAGGTTCCTGCCGGAGGAGGAGGCGCGGGGGCTGTTCCGCCAGGTGCTGGAGGCCGTGCGGCACTGCACCAGCTGCGGGGTCCTGCACAGGGACATCAAGCCTGAGAACATCCTGCTCGACCTGGCCACCGGGCAGCTGAAACTGATTGACTTTGGCTGTGGCGCCTTCCTCCAAGACACAGCCTACACCCAGTTTGCAGGTGAGCTCTGCCTGGGGATGCTCCTGGGCATCTCATGGCCCAGCTGGGGTGCAGCCCCAGGGCTCCCCCTATTGCAGCCAGGATGGGATTAATGCTGGAGCCAAGCTGATTTGGGTGGGGGTGTGAGGGGGACCAGCTCCAGCCCTGCCGACAGCCTTCAGCACCCACTGTGGCCTGGGCTAAGGCTGGAGCTGAGGCAGCCAGCCTGACAAAAACCCCAGTGGGGGTAGCAGAGAGGGGCGTCTGACCCCGTGCCCTGGATGGTTTGGTGTGCAGGCGAGAAGGGCTTGGACTGCTCTGCTCCCATTGTTTGCCTTGACTGGTTAACATTTTTGGGGGGGCGTGCAGGCGGGGAGTAGAGCGGGCTTTCTCCACCACTGGATGAGTTTTGCTTTTGTGTGTCATGGTTGGGCCTTCCCAGGATTTCTGCTGCCCTCTTCCAACACCAGTGGCTTCTTTTCCAGCCCCAAGTCTGTCCACAAGTCCCAGGTGCTGGTGAGAGGGCAGCAGTCACCCTGTGTGCCACTGGGGCAGCCCCCACATGCCATGGGGTGCTGGGGCCAGGCTCTGGGACCAGCAGCGTCCCCCTGATGAACTCTGTCTGTGTTCCACAGGAACCCTGTCCTACAGCCCACCAGAGTGGATCCAGCACCAACGCTACCACGGCGAGGCAGCGACGATCTGGTCCCTGGGCCTCCTGCTGTACCACCTGGTCATGGGGAAGCACCCGTTCAGGAGGGGCCAGGAGATCATCTGGGGGCAGATCTTGTTCCCACGACGGCTCTCTCAAGGTGGGTCCTCATCTCTGGCCATGGGGGCAATACCAGTGCTGGGAGACAGCAGCAGCTCATGAGCATCCTGCTCTGGCAGCTGCTGAGGAGGTGGCACATGTCCTGCTCTCCTGCTCTCCTCCAAACACAGAATCCATGGGGAAGTTTAGGCCCAGCTCTGGGCACACCCAGCATGGCCTGGGCATGGGAACAGGGGGGCAACTTCTCCAACTGACTGGTGATTTCTGGTTTGTTTCCCCAGAGTGCCAGGATCTCATTAAGAGGTGTTTGTCCATGCAGCCCTTGGACAGGCCATCCTTAGAAGAGCTTTTCCGTGATCCATGGGTGCAGGGTGGTCTTCTGCCCTAGAAGATGGGAGAGATCAACGTGCACAGTTGGATCCAGGGGCCTGGCAGGTAACAGCTCCACACTTGTCCTGGCAATCAGTGGCAAAGCCAACCAGACTGGTTTTGTCCTGCCTGTGTCACTGCCCAGGGGTCATCAGATGGGAACACGCAGCCCTTGTGCTGGAGCTGAGCTGCTCTGCCCAGCACTGGTGGCCACCATCTGAGCTGGTTTTGCTTGTCCTGGTTCCCTGACAGCTGGGGCCCTGGGCAGAACCTTGACAGCCTGGGCTCACCTCAGGGAAGGAGGAGGCGGCCCTGGAGAAGCTGTACCAGGTGGGGCTGCTGCTGCTGGGGACAGTGAGGACGACATCAAAAATGACAACCTCTTCCTCCACCTGGTCACCGGCAGCTGAAGATGATGGACTTTGATTCTGGCGCCTTCTCCAAAGCCAGGCTCCACAGGGAATTTGCAGGTGAGTCCACACGCAGGGGGATGCTCCCAGATTTGGGCATTGCACAGCCTGGCCGGGAACCAAAGGTTCCCCCTTTGCTGGGGCGGATGCAGCTAATCCTTCAGTCGGCTGCCAGGCTGCTTTTGGCAGGGCTAGGGGGATGGGCTGGGGTGCTGATGAAATGGGAGTGGGCTCCTGGCCCTGCCAACAGCCCCAGCACCCACCGTGCCCCGGGCTGGGGCTGGGGCTGGGGCAGCCAGCCCGACACAAAGAAACCCCCATGGTGGGAGCAGAGGTGGGACTCCAGAACCTGTGCAGGGGCTGCTTTGCTTTGCAGGCAAGGAAGGGCTTGGGCTGCTCCACTGCCCCTGTTTGCTTTGGGATCACCGTTATTTTGGAGGGCAGTGCAGGGGGAAGGGAGATAGCCTGGGCTTCCCTCACCTGTGGGTGGGTTTTTCCCTGGCATGCAGGGGTTGGGCCTTCCTTAAGCCCCTGACAGAGATAAGATTTTTGACCTTTTTTCTTGTTCCCCTTTTTGTCTGTAATCTATTTTCAATAATTTGTTGTGTGTTTTTCTAGAGGAAGCGTTCCAGGTGGGGTCCAGTCTGGATGGGGAAGTGCTTGGGAGCAGCTGTGGCGTGGATGGGCCGTGCCCTGGGAGAAGGATGAGGACATCGTTTGGGACCAGCTTTTCTTCCAGCGAGGGATGGCGTGAGGTGGGTCCTGTCTGCTTGGCATGGTGGGATCAGAGCTTTGGGGAGATGGCAGCGAGCACAGGAGCATCCTGCTCTGGGCAGCTGCTGAGGGCTGGATGTGCCGTGGCCGGCTGCAGGCTGGGCACATGTCCTGCCCTCCTGCTCTGCTTCCACAGGCAGCAGGGATGGGCAGCTCTGGGCACAGCTCTGGGCACGGCCAGCATGGCCTGGGCACCGCGGGCGGCTGGGACAAGGGGCCAGGAGCCTTCAGCTGACGGGCGCTTTCTGGTTTCTCTCCTTGCAGCCGGGCTCTGCGGGTGCTGAGGCTGCTCTGGGCTCTGCCAGGGCTCTGCTGGAGCTCAGCACCGGGCTGCAATCAGCCAAAGAAGAAATGGGGTGACCTGCAGCACAGACCTGCTTGAGCATTTCAGCAACACAGCTCAAGTTTGCAGAGTGTACACCTCCAAGGGCAAACATGACACCACCCAAAAATTAAACTTTTTCAATAACTTCTGAAATGAAATCAATCTGGGATGGCCCCAAATGACATTTTGCAGCTTGCTCAAGCTGTAGCTCAGCCCTTCTCTGAACTGTTCTCTCCCCCACCTGCCTTTTACTTCCCAACTGCTCCCTCTTGTCCCCCAGTGAGTTCCCAGCCCATGGCAGTCTCCATCACACTGTTGCCTTCCTTGGTGCCCCTCACCATGAGGAAGGCCGAGCCCCAGGCTTAGGGACTCATCCTGTCACTGGCTGAGGAGCAGCAATGTCTCAGAGCTCCAGTGGGATTTTAGTGTCATTCAGAGCTGCTCTCCAGCCCTCAGCTCTCCTCACTGCTGAGTTCCCACTCCCTTTTCCTCGTCCTTGCAGCAGGATGAGCTCTGTGAATCCCCTTGAGCCTCCCCACTCTGCCCAGCCCACGCACCCACCTCAGTTATGCTGAAGCTGCAGCTTCTCTGTCTCCTGTGGCACACCAGTCCAGTCCCCTGTGTGGGGAGCCCCAGCCCCAGAGCACAGCACTCAGCAGTGCACTCCGGGCTGGAGCAGCTGCCCTGTAGCCATGGCTTGGCTCTCTGTGGCAAGGGAATGCTCCCTGTTTGCAGCTGTCCCTGCAGGATGGCCCCAGGGCAGAGCCCAGCCGGGCTCCCACTGCAGCCCCTGAAGCATGGGGCAGACAGTGGTCCCAGAGCTGGGGTTCACGGGGAGCACCCGGAGCTGTGGCTTTCAGTCAGTGTTGGCAAATGTTGTGTTCTCATCTCCTGCAGCCTGTGGGGGAAAGCAGCCTGTGCTGCCAGGCCTGTGTGTGCCAGGGGCTCTTGGATGTCTCTGTACCCATGGACAGAAGGCTCTGTGTGTGCCAGGGGCTCTTGGATGTCTCTGTACCCGTGGACAGAAGGCTCTGTGTGTGCCAGGGGCTCTTGGATGTCTCTGTACCCATGGACAGAAGGCTCTGTGTGTGCCAGGGGCTCTTGGATGTCTCTGTATCCATGGACAGAAGGCTCTGTGTGTGCCAGGGGCTCTTGGATGTCTCTGTACCCGTGGACAGAAGGCTCTGTGTGTGCCAGGGGCTCTTGGATGTCTCTGTACCCATGGACAGAAGGCTCTGTGTGTGCCAGGGGCTCTTGGATGTCTCTGTATCCATGGACAGAAGGCTCTGTGTGTGCCAGGGGCTCTAGGATGTCTCTACCCATGGACAGAAGGCCCTGTCTGTGCCAGGGTTTCCATAATGTCTCTGTGCCCATGGGTATGGAATAGCATGGACACTGAAAGTGTCAGTCCCGTTGCTTGCACGCTCCTTCCTTTGTACACAAGACACATCCAGGCACACCCCCATGTACAGATACATTAAAAGGACAGGGAGGGACAGAGATTTCCCACAGTACTCTAACTTTGGCATAACTCACCTTTTAGCTGGTGGCCAGGGGATTTTTTTTCCCAGCTCTGTGTGAGAAGGTGTCCAGGAGCTGAAGCAGCAGCATTTAGAAGCAGTTTCAGGATTTCTAGGCAGGAAGTGGAGCTGACAAACATCCACATAATTTGCCGTATTCATCAGGATGTGCTGCTAGTTCTTTGGGAATATGGCCCAATGGAGACATGAGCCTTGGAAAAATCCCAGCTCTCTGTGGGTTTGTGCAAAGGGGGAGCAACAGAAACACTTTGTGTCTGCTTTGGGGACACAAGGTCCAAGGAGATGCGGTTGCAGAGGGTGACCTGGGCTGGTGGCAGGTGAAGTCCTGGTTCATGGCATCCCAGAGTGGCACAGGACAAAGCTCCAAGCACTCCCAACCCCACTGATGAAGTCTTTGTGATGCTGCACATCCTATAGGAAAAGCTGCTGTCACACAATGCACTGGGATTTGTAAGTTTCATTTCTAATACTTTAGGTCCAAGTTTCAAACTGCAATATTTTTGTTCTCAAGACACAGTCATGCACAATCCATCTCTCATCCTCCTATTGCTTCAACACCAATTTAAAAAAATAAATCTTAATATTGGAAACAAAACCCAAAGTCTTTAAAAAAAGGATGCTGAGGTCAGTCAGTAAGATGGATCCAGGCCATCAGAACAGGCACAAAGTAAATGAGTTCTCCTTTTAAAAAGATCAGTTACCTCTTAAATCCAAAGTTACAGAAGATTTCATTACACATTTGTTTCTTTTTGTTTTCTCTTTCATATTTTTCTCGTTTTTTTTTTTTATTTTTTCTATTTTATTTTATGTAGATAACACATCCTGAAAAATAGGTAAGATTTTTCAGCAAAAATAAGATTCACAACAAAATAAGATACATTTCTGATAAACAATGAAAATATTTACTCCTCTGTTTACTTTCCTCTGGATACCCTGCAGTAAAAAATCTAGCAGATATGAGAAGAGTTGTCAAGTGTTTGCTTTGGACTAAGCTGGAGTTCAGCACTGCTGACATCCTGATCCAGCCAAGAGTTGCAGAATTCTTTTGCACATCCCGAATGTGTTTGCAGGCACAGCACCTGCAGTGCTGACACACCAGTGCACGTGAATAACTCTGTTACTCCCTCACAGGAGTTGGGCTCTGCCCCAGAGCGAGGTGCTCCAGCCCTTTGCTCCTGGTTCCCGTGGGGAGCAGCTCCCTTCCCTCTGGCTGAGCTGCTCAGGCAGAGCCCGGCAGCTCCTGGCCCTGCAGGGCTGAGGCTTTTCCCCGTTGCTGGGCACAGACTGATGGAGCAGCACCGCTGAACACGGGCACACACAGGGACCAGCAGCAGCTGCCTTTGGCCACCTGAGGCTCCAAGGCCCAAACTCAGAGCAGACAGGGCTGGAAGAGACTCACAGGCTCCCTGCTGGCTGTGCTGCCCCACTTGTGCCCACCTGGGAGCCCCCAGGGCCAGCACGGACTTGAGATGGCAGCCCTGGGCTCCTGGAGCTTGTGCAAGGAGCGGAGCTGGGGACTCCCTGTCCATGGGGAGCTTCCAGATGGAAAAGGCTGCTGTGCCCAGGCAGCTCCAAGGGCACAGAAAGGAGGGTCTCCACCACGGGATCTGTGCCAGTCCCACAGTCCTGGGCAGCAGCCACCGAGCCCTCGGGGAGCAGAGGGCACAGCAAGAGGGACAAAAGCAGGCAAGGTCAGAGACTGGAGAGAGCCAGACCCGGCAGCAGGAACAGCTGCTCCATTGCACTCTTGGAGAAAGCTCTTGGCTGCTTCAAAGCGCTGAAAGGTGTGCAGGGCAGAGAGGAGGCCACACCAAACACTGCTCCTGTTTGCACAGCCTCCCCTCTCCGTGTCCCAGAAGGAATTGGATGGACTGTGCTCTTCTCTCCGAGTGTCTCGTTCAGCACGAGCAGCTGAGCGCCAGGAGCTGAAGGAGCTGAAGCCTCAGGCCTCAAGAGCTGGGCCTGAGGAGACTTTGTGAGCAAATGAATGCTGCTAACATGGACCTGGCTGAATGCAGCAGATGGAATCATGGAATCACAGAATCCTTTCTGTTGGAAAAGACCTCTGAGCTCATCCAGTCCAGCCGGTCACCCAGCAGTGTCGAGCCCAGCACTAAACCACGTCCCTGAAGTGCCAAGGCCTGGACAACAGCCCTGAGTGAGGCCCTGAGCCAAAGGTGGCCTCTGGATGAACCTTCCAACCAAAGGTTATCTTTGCATCTGCTCACTTGTCACTGTAGAGCAGGACGGGAACGAAAATGACTCCAAATCAAAGGCAAAGAGAATGAACTCCGATCTATTTCAAATGCACCGCTCCATTTATAGAGAACATCGTGCGGACTGATTTCATTGGTCTTAGAGTAAAAACATCTCACACCACTGGTGTGCAGTGAATGACACACGGTGGCAGAACCCATCTATAAACAATGTGAACAACAAGATAGATTAGAGAATTATTTACATTCTTTCCCAACTGTCTCCCAGGCTCTCGCCTGGTTAGAAAACCTTCTCTTTTTCTCTCTGACTGAACTGAGAATATCCACACCCTGCTTTCTGGGATTTCTGGCCCTGCCTCCTGTCCCAGAGTTTGGCAATTCCCCTTGCACAGCGTGCTGAGCTCTCCATGACCAGCTCGAGAGGTTTCTCAGCTGTGGCGTCCTGTGGCATGGCACAAGAATCTGCCTCCAATTAGCTCGGGAGCGCAGCTCCAGACACATGGGTTTGGTTGAGTAAATGCTATTTGTTTGGTGGGTAATGATGTTTTTCTCAGCTTATGCTTTATTCATAGCATGAGTGACATTTCTGCAAGAGGTAGTGATGTGTCTCTGGGTCTTAGTTCTGTTCTGGTTTTGGAAAATACACTTCAAACAGCTATAGCATTACACATTAGATAACCGGCGTATGAGTAAAATTACAGTAATAACTAGGGGCTTATGAATTAAATGAAATAAATATAGACACTAGGTTTTAAAAACAACAGGCCTTTACTATGATGAAAGGAATAATTTTGATTCAAGGGTGGAATAGATCTTGGTTTTGAATTTAATTATATGTTACAGTTTTGCAATTATCATTGTTGGATTACTCATGGGATTAAAATGCACATCTTTTAAAATGAAAGGTAGAAATATAGCTTTTTAAACATTTCATTTCAAGATCATTAGGTACATTATTACCTCAGCTACAAGACAATTTCATTTTTGCTCTGATCCTCTTTGATTTCTAACAGATAGGAAACAGCCTTCAGTAGTCTCTCTTCATAGTGTTTCTTTTTCTGTATTCCCATGTCTTGGACTAAATTGCTTCTATTGAAGATCTGCAGTGGCCCAAATGACCATATTTGAGCTCTGAATTTGTTGTATCTCTCTTCCTGTTTTTTCTTTTGGCCTGTTTTCAGATTAATAATGTGAGACTAGATAAGCTTCATGGAAAAAAAAGAGTCTATTTCATCATGTTAACCCAATAATACTATCAGGCAGCATCAAACAAACAAGCTGTGTGTTTCTCCAGAGCCCTGAGATGAATACCTTTTTTGAAACATGGAGATTTATATTCCTGTGGGAATGTAAGTGATATCAAGGGCAGCAGATTTTGAGTGCAGCTGTAGTTACCATTAACAGAGGTAAGTACTTGAAGGAATTTTGATATTTCAGCCATGGTTTATTATCAAGGGTCTCTTGTGTGAAATATGCCAACCAGAACATAGATGACCATTGATTGCTACATTTGGCTTCATTAAAAAAAAAAAAAAAAAAAAAGGAAGAAATTTCTTAAATGCATTATGTTTTTAATATTTAAGAAGTAAGTTCATGGAAACCTGGAAACTCATACTCAGGTGCTGTGAATCACAAGAGTTTCTTGTGGAACAAAGCACAGCCATCTATACTGTGTGTGTATCTGAGTGTGCATGGGTTACTTTTTTGTGAATCGTGAATCTTTTCTATCTTTAGATTGTTATTAATAGAAGAACTTTAAAATTCCTTTCACATTGATAGCCAGAATTTTGGATTAAATACATAGAAAGAAATACAGAAGTGTGGGCATTTCTGAGGTTCTAGAGTTCCCCATATGACCAAGCAGTAGAGTTTATAATCTCTGTATTTTAACTTTCCTTGTCCGGTAATATGGACTAGAAAAATAAGATTTGTATATAGAGTCTAAAAGCATAGAAGATTAATAGTTTGAAGTACTGCCTTCAGCTTTCACAAATTTCATGGAGAAGTGAAGACTAACAACATTAAGGAGGTGTTCAATAGCTCTGTGTGATTGACCAAAGCAGTTTCATTAGATTTTCTTTTCCCTCTTTTTTTTTTTTTTTTTAATAATTTAAGCTGTGCTTTTGCCAAATACCAGTCTCAGAACTTTGCATCCTACATTCTGACAAGAGGCAGCAGTATAAAAGAGGTGGGAAGAGAGGCTTTAGCAATATATTTTCTCCTTTTGCCATTCTCCCAAGGCAAAACCTGTAGTCTTTCTGAAGCCTTTGGCCAGCATTTACTCTTAATCTCCAGCCTGTATCTACATATTAATTTTTTAAAAATTGTATTCAATGGATCATGTAAATAAGTCTGCTGTCCAGCAATTATTCACGTAAGATGCAATGCAACCAAATTGTATTGTGATTTTCCTATTGCAAAATCTTGTCCTTTTTAAAAAATTTACTAATATTTTATTTTTCTGAAGGCAGAGTGGATGCAGACAATGTACCTGCCAAAGTCAGAGAGATTGCAGACAGGGTTTCCAGCTTTTAAGTTTCCAGGGCTTTGTGTATTCAGATTCAGGCATTCTAACTTTGAACATGCAGCCATTTAATCTTGCAAAGACAAAGGTTGTATTGGCATGGAAGCAAATACAGAAATGCACTCTGTAAGGCCATGAAAGAATGTCACTGCATTACAGCAGCCTAACAAGGTATCATACATCAGCTGAAGCATTGTAATTGTCTGTCTATGCACTTGAGCTTGCCCAGAGCGAGGTAAACATCCATATGCTCCAGGGATTACTCATTAAATGAAGCATTATGGTTTAGTACTGAGAAATCTCTGCTGTCCTTCCATTATTTTCTACTTAAATGATAATTTTCTTCTGTATAACAGTAAGTTTTAATTACGCGATTTGCTGTGTGTCTATGTTGGATGTTTTTCAGTGTCTCATGCAGACTGTAGACAAACACATACATGTGTGCACACACAACATTTTCCCTGCTATAATTTGGTATTTCTGGCACTTTGCAATAGTAGGGTCAAAGCCAAACTGTAGCTACCTCTGGAAAATCTTACAAGTAGCTGTAATTGAAAAAAGGCAGTATAACTTTTCTGTTTTAAAACCTAGTGGAGACTTTTTTTCAGAAAATTGAATGCTTTTCATCATTGCTTCAATGTGAGTTTTTGATGAAGTTATGGAACTTTTGAATGTGTGTATTTTTTGAAACAATTCTGAAACTCATTAGGCAGTAACAGAAATGCCTTTACATTATCGTGATCCACTGCTAACTCAAAATTTGACTTTTGATAGATGTAGTAAAAAGAATGAAATTATTCTGAATTCTAAGTAAGTAAATACAACTAGTTTGATCCTCCAGGATAATTACAGTTTATAATACTGAATTGAAAAGTTTATTGTGGTTGTAAAACAAAAGGAACTTTTTGATAGGGCTTACTGTTGTAGTTCTGTGAGATGTAATCCTTTTGGATATTTCCTACCCCTCATGATTCACTCTGTTGCTAATGAAGTTGTATTCTGACAGGCCTTTAAATTAATGCCTATGCCTGTATGAAGCACAAGTATGGAGTACATAAAGTACAATTGTTTTAAGTATTTATATTTGTCTACTGATGCACTAGAATCTAACAAACTCAAAGGAGGAATCCCTTTCACGAGCTGTAAATTTCAAAAGTTCTGACCTATTGACTTCATAAGAGCAAAAATTCTCCAGTGGGAGTAAGATGTTCATCATGCCTTAACATAAAGTCCAGGAGTCAGGGAAATGCCTGTCTGGAATAAACAAGCAGCTCATCCAGTCTGCCATTTTGGCACCAAGGGCGGGTAAGACCAGATGTTTCAACGGAAGGCATAAATCTTCACAATTTTACTGTTCTGTATTGCAAGATGATGTTTCTTACATCACTCACACCTTGAAACCTGAAGATTAAGAGAGCTTATAACTCTTACTTCCTCATAGTCAGTTTATAACATAAATCTTAAAGCACATTTCTTAAATTATTCAGTAATTTTGAAAGCAGATTTTAAAGATACATTATCAACTGGTGCAAAAGTAAAATGCTTCACCTCCATGCTGCCTTTATTAGAGTAAAAGTTGTGAATATGAGAAATCCTGGTCATTTCAGTAAACTAAAAGTGAATTTTACTGCAGCGTGAGAGAGGCAAAGGGCCTTGTCAAGGAGAGATGTGACAGATCTCCCCAGCTGCTGGGTGCTGGGATGCCTTTTCCATCCTACCTGCCTGCAGGTACTCACCAGTTCATGTGTGGGAACCCTTCTGCTACCAATCCTGAGCCACTGATGGCTGTGAAACTGAAGGGTTTGTCTTTCACTGATCTCAGCTCTGATTTTGCCCCATGTTTGCCAGCCTTGGCAAATGCTTACTCTGTTGAATTGAACTTAGTTTGTTCAAAGCTGATCCTGGATTCTCACCAAAGATTTAGTCGTGAAATATCTCGTCTTGTGCAGTGACCATAGCAAGATATTTCTCTTTGGCAGCAAACACTCATTAGAACTGATGACTACTATCACCTTCTTAACTTTCTCTTGACCAATTTTCACTTAATTTCCCATTCACTCCGTGAGACAATTATACAAAATAAATAATGAGGTAGCATGTGTCATGCAGCTAATGTTGAAACAGTTGGATGAGCATCAAACTAAATCCGAATTTTCCTTTTTTTATTGCCCAATGGGAGCTACTTTCTGGCTAATGTTATGAAGGTAGTGGTGTATGAGGGGAAATTAATACATTATCACATTGCACTATTGGTATTGGAAGTGGTTCTTCACACCCTGGGTAGCAGACATATAAACTTGTTTGCCAGATGGTGTTGCAGATGCAAGAATTTTACAAGGGCTCAGAGGGATACTGGACAAGTACTTGAAAGTGATATCTACTTGGGGGTTGCAAAATAGACAGGCCACAATAGGCTCAGGAAATCTCCTGAGCTGAAAATAGATGGAGAGGAGGGGGGGCACTAAGGGTAGGGAAATATCGTATATAAATGTTCTATATTTATTCTTCTTGCTGTTGAAAAGAGACCACTAGACTGGATGAGCCTTTAGTTTTGCCATTAAAAACATTTTTATATTCTTATTTAAGTAACAAGTTGTTGTGTGAGAGGATTTTTCTGGAACAGGAAATTAATGTTGAAGGTGGAGAAAACCCAGAACTGCTTAAATGTAGAAAATCAGTAATATGTTTTGTGATCCATATTGCTAAGGAAAGAAAAATGAGAGACCACTTTAATGCTGAAAGAATATCAAATGTGAATACTTTCTCAGTTACTGACTGCCTAAGTTTGCAGTCTTGCCTTTTTAGCTTTTATATTTCACCTTATATTACCGTCAGGAATAGATCTTCATTGTTTTGTGGTGACTTCTACTGGTAGTTCACCAGGTACATATAGAAGGCATTTTCTGGTCTAGCTGTCTGTCTCCTACATCCTACATGCTTCTTTCTGTGGTAGAACTTAAGTTCCGTAACTTGCACTACAGTACACATATACTATTGATAAAGGAAAAAACGGCTGTAGCACTATGTCTGCTAAAGATATTCTTCTTTTTCAGAAAGCAGATCCTTATGTGGAACAATTAAAGGAGACATGGTCAAGTTATAGTTCATGGGTCAGTTTAGTGACTCATGATACTGAAATTTTTTATGCACTTACTTTAATCCTGTTTTTTTCATTTGTCTCATCCTTCATTGGGGTTGGCCTTGCATGCTGAATTCTTTTCTTTTTATTGCATTATGGTTTTTAATGTCTGCACAAACTCCTCTGAAAAACAAGAGTGTGGTTGAGGTGCCTCTAAAGAAACAGAGATGCCAGGGCTTGAGTGGGCTTTTTGAATTCACTCACTCTGCATGTCCTGACTACCAGAGCTGGGTTATAACTTGTAAAAGTCACTAGAAACAGCTGACTTTCTTATCATCCATAAAATTTAAATTTGCATCTGGCAGACTTTTTGTTGCCAAAAAAGTTTAGGAAAAAAGTTACGGTTATCATTGTTACTATTGCCCTTCTTAATTTTATTAGGATTAATGATGATGGTGAAAATTATAACTGTCCTTACTCCCAGAATTTCTCTACTTGATATTAAGAAGGCCAAAACTCTGCTGCAGTGGTTTCTTTTGCCTGTTTTAATGTTTTACTGGGTAATATCAGCTACAGACTTTTATCAGCTATCTGAAGTTACTGCTTGCTGATCATTAGCATGACTACAACCCATGAGTTTATAGATATCCTGAGACCATTCAAGAATAAGTTCTGCGAGAAGGTATTTTTCCAGAAAATCTATCTGTAAGGAAAACGGCTTTTTGCATCCTGCCAGTGTATTAGTGGTGTGAGACAATAGCAATTTAACAGTCATTTTCTTGGTACAAGTTATTAGTCATCTTTGTTCTTTTGAGGAGATATTTTCAGTGGTTTGGGTTTGGGGTTTTTTGGGTTTGTTTTTTTTTTGGTTTTTTTTTTTTTTTTTTGGCATTAATGGCACTTCTGTCACCATCTGGCTTAGTCAATTACAGATCTCCAGAATAACAAAACTCACAGTTTGCATGTATGTCTCTGTTTTTCTTGGGGTCCGGAGAAATGTGACTATTCTGCATTTCCTAGAAAGGGAGTTGTGAGACCTCAGCCCTCATTGCACATTACACAGAAAGAATCTGTAATGAGCTCTTTCTGTGCCTCAGGAGGAGCACAAAGCAGCTGGAGCGGGACTAAGAGTCCAGACAGCTGAGCTCAGTGGGGATGGAGGATGGTCAGCACTACAGAGAAAATGTTCGATAGCTTGTCAATTCATGACCCTGAGGTCCGAGAGGCTTCCATTCCCTCGGACAAATGCTGATCCCCATTAATATGAATGGTTGAACTTCATTTGACATCAGTCAGTCCAGGGTCTGAGTGCAAGTACATTATTCCCCGTGCCATTAATGCATGTCACATACCCCAGCTAGGCAGATAAGAGAAATAGAATTTTCAGTAGTCATTGTTGTTTTGCTTTGCAGTACTGTGTGGAGGTGGTCAACTCCTCATGCATGATTATCTTCAAGATATTTGTTGCACTTTATAAAGTTCATCGGCAAACTTGTGCTTGCTTCTTAAAAGTAGTCTGCTGTGTCATGTAGCCCATTTGACTGGGTAGAAAGAAGCATGTCATGTTTAAGATAGTGACACTGATAATTAGCTGTTAGTATCTAATTCCACTTCTTTTTTTCACTTCAATTCCTCCTAGAATATCTAGTGAGTACATTTAGCATCAGTTTCCCCAGCAGAAATAGTAGGCACACATTTTCTTTACAATGACTCAATGATGTATGTACTAGTTACTGTTATATTTTAAGTTGAATGTATGAAAGGTATTATATAAGTTTTGAAAACTACCTTAATAGTGTTTTATTCTTCTCTAGGCACAGGAATTTTGATTTTGTATTGTGATTTAAATAGACAATAACTAAAAGTGAAGGCTTTAGTTTCTTAATTGGTTGTCACATATCTCATTTTAGGGGTGGTTACCATTTAGTTTGGTAAAGGATCTGAAGACTCAGATTCCTTTTGAACAGCTAATATCTAGTTTTTCTGATGATTTATTCATAGCAGTTAGGTTTTTGCAATTCCTGTGAGGAAATTGCCCTTCATAGGATCTGTCTATGTAAGGTTGTTGTATAATGCATGCTCATTTGCTTAGTTGTATTTGTAAGCTCCAGCTGTGCCCATCACTTGCTAAATCTGTCATTAAAGGATTTTGTTTCAAATTCTGCCTGGCTTTGTTTTCAGATGTCTCTGAATTCCTTCCTGTGTTGAGTCACAGCTGTGAAAAGAGAAATCTCCCTCTTTAATTCAAGGGGTCAGTGGTTTTAAAGCACTAAAGCCTGGTGGGGAACAGCTTAAGGAAGGTAGTTAATCATAGTGATCCCAAGACTTCATAAACTTACACAAGGCTCATCTGACAGGCAGAGTCCTGGATATCTTCAAGCCCTGGTTTCTTTGAGGAGTAACTGTTTTGCCAGGGAGTGGAATCCTCTATGGAACAAGCACCAGTGATGGGTCTTTGCCACCTGCTCAGCTGTGGCTATAGAAACACAGCTTAATCTTCTCCACCACATTTCTTTTTCTAGCTAAGCCAGCATGGAGCCCAATTCCTTTCTAGTAGTTTTTTTTCCCTGCAATGTTGAGAAATATTTAATGTGGTAACTACAATGGCTTCCACTTCTTGGTGTCACTGGGACATAATAGACTGGCAGGAAAGAGCTGCTGATCTGGATAGAAAAGAGAGGTCAGGAGGGAACACACAGATGGTCTTGTGTGCTGGGTGAGCAGAAGTCATTGGCGTAGTTTGGGTGTCAATAATTCATCCAGTGGCATTTTTCACCCAACTTCTTCAGACTCCAGTGGGGAAATCTTGGAATAAATCCCCCTCTTGTCTCCGTGCAGGCAAAAGCCTTATTTCACATACCATGTTAATAACTGTGACACTCAGCTGTGGGCTTAGTTTTCACGGGATGGGCAAACCAGGACCATGTGGGTGAACTGTACGTGGAAGCTGTGAGATACTGAATTAAGTGATACAGCTAATGCAGTGCCTGTACCTATGCTGTGTGTACTCCACTTGTCCTATGCACACATTGCTATTCTTGGTACAGGGGTTGATTATCTGCCTATGGATCAGTTCTTGAATTGCTTCAGCTTTTGGACAGTGTTATAAAAGACAAGTGATCCTGTTTTCAGTCAGATTTTAATAGTGAAGTAGTTAATTCATAAGCAGCTCAGGTAGACATTGCCCTTATCAGAAGAGTCCTTGGGAAGATAAGGTCACTAGAGAGTAGAAAAAGTCATTTGATGGCTGTCAGACATCCAAGTTTAAGTGGAAGGGTGTTGGATGTTGAGCAAGACCTTCAGTGTGTGATTCAGTTCAGTTATTATTTTGTCCATTAACTGCTAAAGGAAATAGCAGAAAAATTAGGATTGAAGGAGACATGAGGAAGTCATATGATTTTATTTGTATTTCAAAGGATGGATAACTTCTGCTTTGGATTAGATTGCTTAGAGCTATGTCCAGTCAAGCTTCAAATGTCTGCAAAGATGGAGAATCCACAATTTCTCTGAGCTCCTGTTCCAGTGTTGACAATCCTTTCATTCCTTGAGGAATGAAACCTCAGAAATCCCTCAAGATTGAGATTGCCTCATCATCTTAGGGGACAAATGACTTAGGGGAAAAGGAAATGAGAAGTGTTTTACATCCTGCCTTTTTAATGTTGGACTTCTGGTTATGGAAACTAACTGGTTAACCATCTAATTTTTTCCTTTTTTTTCAGTGAAATACTGATTCATCCTTGCACACTGTGTCCTCGCAAGACACAGGAAAGTTATTGTGATTTTAAACTAAAGTGGAAGTATTTCTGTGTTGAATGGAGGAGGTGATGCATGAATTCTTGGTTTCTTTTTCAGTATGGCTGTTTCAGATTCCAGGAACTGTCATGATAGCACCCCTCATAAAGCAGCTTAAAAATAGCAAAACAACTGTTGCACCAAATATAAAGTGATTCTTGCTGTGTCACAAACAGAAAGGTTTTTGAAGCTCTGAATAGATAGCAGCATGTTGTAACCCTTGAAAATGGTAAAATTGATGATCAGAGGACACAGGGCTGTTAAAGCTTTGATGACCTGCTGTCTGAACCCATACTGGCAGTGTGTTTTTCCTTACACAGCTCTGTGAAGTTCTTTATAGAAAATGAAACTGTGATTGCTTGTAATTTTCTGCAGTTTGCACAAGCACTTAAATCACAAATAAAACACTGTAAAAAGTGGTATGTGAGTCATGGATCTCCCTGCAGGAGTTCCAAGTCTGTTGTCCCTGTGGAGAAGGTTGGCTGTGTGACTAGGGGGATGTGGGTACTGGTCCTGACGGCTAGTGTGATGTTATCCAAGGGATGTCATCTCCTATGGCAGCATTAAAAGAAATCCAGCTACCTCTAACAAGGATAGAGGGTAGAGGATGGAGACATTAAAGCTTTAAAGTGCTCAGATGCTGTGATGATGAGTACCTGAGGGAAACCCATCAAGAGGAGCAGGTCCCCATTGAGTCAATGACTTGTGTAAGCTCACAAGTGGGATTTTTTATAGAGGCTCTGCTGATTCTCTGTCACATATACTCCAAATTTAAATGAAATCAAATGTTTTAAAAAACCAGGAAGAAAGCAAATGTGTTCAGTCTAACAATAAAATAACTGGGTTATTGGGCCAACAGATGATCACTGCTGTGCAGTGTACACGTTCATATGTGTATCACTTTACATTTTAGCTGCACAAAATGTTGATCCAAAATTAGGTGGACAATGCATTAAAAAAACCCTTCTCCAGTAGACTTCAAGAATATAGTAATGAATTTTTAAATCAATTTGTTGAAAGTGGAAATTAAAATCCTTCTGGCATGTCTTTCCCTATAGTGTAGTTTATATATGAAATCCTGCAGACTGTGCTGCACAGAGTTCACTGACAGTGCATCAAATTATGAGGCCATACGTTGATGAAAGGAATTTTAGTAAAATATGCCATTGGATATACAGCAAACCGATTTGATCAAAGCCCAGCTGCCGTATGAAGTACACATTTTTTTAATCATTACTAAACTGCATTAGCCTGAATTATTTTGAAAGTTATGATTTGACTTCTACACAGCTGACAATAAACTAAATAGTACTGGCAGTTAAGGAAACATGCTTTCAGGATTTGTAAAATAGAAAAAATAAAAAAAAATTTATTATATTAAGATGCCAACTACAACATGCAGTTGCCTCTACTTAACATTTGTAACATTCTGTTTTTATCGGAGAGACTCACAGACTTTAGATACAGCTGTGAGTGCCTGCAAGCATTTACACAAAATTACAAACTGTTGGGCAATACATTAATGCTTACATGAGATAATATAGCTACAAATTTTAGTACAATAAAGCATTAGCTGTGAAATGAAATTTACCTTTTAAATATTTATGTAAATGTAAATCTTTGTTCCTTTATTTCCTTCTGCTTTGGGGAGGGTTTGCTTTAGTGTTGTTTTGGTTGAGTTTTTGATTTAGTAGGGTCTGCTGAGTTGTGATGGTGTGCATGATCTGCAGGTTGTGCCTGCACACAGTTGGCTGTCTGGTGGTGCCTCAGATGTGTGTATGGCTGAAATGTGTAATCTATTGCTGTATAGTGTGCAATTAATGGAGCCATACAGCACTAGGATCTGGCTGAGGTCTGGATTGCTTGGATCAAGGACAGGAGAGCCCCACCTACTTGCATCTGTAGATGTATCCATGCAGAAACTCACAGGCTGTTCTCTTTCAGAGTATGCACTGCTATCCACCTTGCTGCTGTATCCTGCAGAGCTGTAAGTCTGGATTTGATATATCACAGATTTCACCAGAGTGCTGCACTACTGTCCCTTCAAGCTGGGTTTTTCACAAATGTACAAAAGTCATGATAGGGCAAGTTCAAGTAACTAATCTGTAGAATACCCCATTGCCACCAGTTACTGGTAATGCCCAAAAATATCAGCCAGTTCAGACTTCTGGTCCCTGCTAGAGGACTGATGCTTCACTCCTGCATATTTCGGAAGGTCTCCTATGAAAGGAAATAGCAGAGAACAGTTTTTCCACAGCAAAGCACTGGCAAGAACTCCTGGAGGCGAAAATGAGACTGTAATCCTTCCTTTGTGTTGGCCAAGGTAGGTTTATGTTTCTTCCAGCAGAAGAATGGTGGTTGCAGGGTCAGTGGTTAAGGTGGCTTGACAGTGCTGCCTGAGGGTAATTCAGGCTGCAGCAGGAGAAATGCCATCTGCTAGAGTTTAAATGCTCAGGCAGATCTCCCCAAAATGAGCATTTGTTTTCTCTGATGGCCATTGTGACATTTTTCTGGCTTTCCAGTATTTTCTCAAGAGCAGGCCAAGGCTGTTCCACAGGCAGAGCTTCCTGCAAGTGTTGTCTCCTTCACTCAGAGCTGAGCCAAACCACCCCAAGTGCTGCAGGTGGTGACAGACATTTCAGAGGAAAATTCTCTGTCTCTCTTTGAAACCCTTCAGACGTCACAGTACGTGGTTTTCCATCTAGTCTACATTTTCATTAATGTCTCTAGGAATTTTCATACTACTGCTTTTTTCTTTTCTTGGATACCAGAATTACAAAACTCATCTTAGAATCACTTTTCATAGCGTTAGTGGTTTTTTTTGGTCTGCTGGGGAAACATGCTGTACTTAAAATAATGTAACACAGGTTTGGCTTAGGGCTCCTTTTGATTCTTATGTGTTGCTAAATCGTGCCTTACACTGCCTTCTTCTCCTTCTTCTTTGGCTTGTGTTTGGGTTTTGTTGTTTGGGGTTTTTTTGGTTTTTTTTTTTTTTTTTTTTTTTTTTTTTTTTTTTTTTTTTTTTAATGATCAGACTTGTAGGGCATTCTCATGTCTTTCTAAATAAAGAGCCTATAGAAAGCTGTTATGATGGACGTAATACCTGAAGTCATAGTTCCTTCCCCAAAGGAAACAAGAGGAAATGAGGAAAAAGAATCCATAAGAGATACATATGCATCTAACTGTAGAGTGAAAGGCATGTTGATATTTCTGTGCAAAGATCCCAGCTTCACATCTGACTGGTGGGACATTTTATTTATGTCCCTACCTCCTCTTGGAAATACAATTTTCAGATGACAAATTGCTTTCCATCCTATCCTTTTTCTTGAACAATAGATACTGTGTTTGAGAAACAGCCTATAGAATGTAGAAAGCAGTGAGTCTGGTTGTTTTTTGGGGGGTTTTTTGGGTGGTTTTTTTGGGTTGTTTTTTTGGGTTTGGTTTTTTTTTTGTTTGTTTGGTTTTTTTTTTTTTTTTTTTTGAGGAGACACAATATACAAATAATTAGGGTTAGAGAATAGCATTTGCTTTATCATCAGTCTTGGATTTATGTGTTACATGTCCAAAATATAGAATGCCACAAATAAAATTTCTCAGAATCACCGTTTGTAATGATACATAACATGTCTGTGTGCATGGCTGTCTATCTGTCACTTTCTGAAAAGATTACTTCTGTGTCTGTGTGAAATTTTTGAGTGCAATCCTGACCTCACTGACATTGACCTGAAAAAGATCCTGATATCTTTTGAGGATGTAGTGCTCGTTTCCTATGTGTATAATTTTAGGTGCCCAACAGTAAATTTCATGGTCAGATGAGCTCTTCAGAGCAATGTGACACAGACCATTCTGTAAGGTTTCTACCATTTTAACCAGTGTTTATCTCCAAACAGGCTACATGCCTGTTAGAAATGCTTCCACCAGCAGATTCCCTTCAGAAAGATGCTGAAAAGTATGAAAAAGTAAACAAAGTAAGGGAGTTCCTTCCTCCTTCTTCTCTCATTTCACTTCCTTAGTCACCATTTTTTACTTGAGCTTGAGTTCATCTCAACAAAAATCCAGTGTAATCCTCAAATGTATTTTCTCTCTCTATTGGAGAGCTTTATTTATTATCAGATGGTTCTCTGCAAGAAGATTTTTTTGCTGACTCTGTTCCCTCAGTTGTGTCCTCATTGTCTCTCAGACCCTTCATTTTTCTTTGCTAGATTTGGTTTTTCTGAAGTGAGAGTCACAGCAGTGATTTTTCTTGCCAAGTTATTGGTGTTGAATGGATGGTGTGTAAATCCTGTGAGGAGCTCAGTAAAAGTTAAAGCCTTTATAGTTTTGCAAAACTCAGTGTAAGCTGGGTTATGCTTCTTAGGAGTCTCTGCTAATTGTTTGGGTATTTAACAATAGCGAAGACTGCTGCATGGCAAAACCTCATCTAAACCAGGTAGACTAAACCCAGTGATTTATGCAACATAAAATGAAAAAAAAATCACTTACTGTAGGCTCACATAATGCTTTTTGATTTTACCATTGTATTTTTATTCATTAATTTCTCCTGGTGTTGGGAAGTGAGGTAATGCTGATCTGGGGTTTGTGTAAAAAGCAGTATTTTTCTGAATCCTGAAAGGGAACATTTTCTGGACTATAAACAGCACAAAACCTACTTAATAAGTAGGAGAATAGTGATGAATAATACTGCTTACCAGTTCTTGGATGGAGTTAGCTTTAACTGAGATTCCACAATGAAGAGAAAAGCATTTTCTGCCAAATAATAAACAGACCATCTATCTAAGGGCTGCAAGAACATAGTTTCATTATGCTCTGGATCAATGTCATCTTTGTTATTGCAGAACTAAGTTAAGATTGTTAAGTAAGTCTGAAGGTGTAATTTTATTTTTAGTCTATTTGACTTTCTGAGTTACTAATCTAAGCCATGTATGCTTACAGTTTTCCCTCTTACTAACAAAGGCAATTCAATATCCAGTTCATGATTATAGTACAGTTTTGAACCACACAGTAGACAACCACAGTAATTTTTCTTTTGGAATTTGTATGATAATTTCAAGGTGAGATATCTGCATAATGCATTGGACACACATATCTGTATACTTGTAGTTAAAATAACGTGCTTTAAATTTGTGTGCATATAGATTTTCTACTTGTAATAGTAGAAAATATTCTAACTAAATAAACAGATATTGATCTCTTAATAAAGAGATGATAAAGGGATAATGTACCTTTCAATAAATATGAATCGTAGGTGGGGTAATTTTTGTTTATATTGTAGCTGGTTAGTTTTAAATCTTTTAAAGCAATATATTTGTCTGAAAGGCCACTCATGCTATTTTGCTGATGTCTGGAAGGGACATTTTTTGCTCTCTTCTGACTCCATTGACCAAAATAAAATAAAACCACAAGATGTCAAACAAGGATAGATGAGGAGAAGAAAGAAAAACTCTTGCATCAGTGATAGAAAATTACGTATTGAAGCTACGTGGCTTAGGCAACTTACTTATTAGGTTTATAATTAACTTATAAGCTTATAGTGACTAGATTTTATAAGCTATAGTGGATAGATTTATAAGCTTGGAGTGACTAGATTTTATCTAGAGCTTGTAGCTCTAGATTTTCAGTTGTCACAATTTGCAGCATTGCTATTAGATTCACTAAAACTGAGTCACAACTCTTTATTGGAAAATAAAATTCTGAATTTTAAAATGACCTTGGAAAAATAGTGCTGGAAACAGGTTTTAAATTATCCTCCAATTCCATAAAGGCTTTTTTCACAGAATTAACCGAGAGTTTCCTGAATACAGTTTAAAAAGTGTGTGTTTGCAGATGGGTCACAGTCGTTTCAGCTCTGGACGTCTTGACGCCAGGAGAAGTCGGAAACTACACAGTATTTGTGAATGCAAGATTTTGCATTTAGATAGGTTTGGGCTGAACGATCTGAAAAAGCTCCCATAAGCACAGAGCTCCTTACTGTCTGTGTGTTTGAGAAGGCTGAAGAGCTCTGTTTATTGCCACAAAGGGCCTGGAATAAATTATGTTTAGTAAATTGGCCCCAGGTTTTCTTGTTTCAGACAGTAGCTTCGGAGCAATCTGTTTTATAGGCTCCACTAGATGTGACCAATTGCGGGGAGGTGACACCTCGTTTCGGGACGTGCCATGGCACATGTGCCAGTCAGGTCTGGCCCCTCTCTCTGTCAGGATGGCAACCCACCCGCAGCTCCACTTTCTGTCTTCTGGCAGCGTTACCCACAGCCCGGTCCCAATTTATGGGCCCTGCTGGGAGGTCCAAGCAGGATGGAGCCAGGCTGCTCAGCCCCTCTCAGCCTTGTGCCTCCCGCCCCTACATGGGGCAAATAAAAGCTCCTTTATTCCGCTGGAAATGCCCCCGTTTCAGCGAGGTGTGTGCATGGCTTCCTTCCCTGGTCGATCTTGCAGGTGATAATTAACACAGTGCAGTGCTATTTCCTAGCTGAAGCCAAGGTGGGGAAGCAGCTTTAGCCTCGGCATTTTTCTTTTCAGACTCTTTTTCCTCATTTATTTTGGATCTGTTCATGGTGAGGAAGTTTTAGAAGGTGTTGGTCCTTAGCTCAAGTATCAAAGAACTGAACAAACCAGTAATTTTTCCTTCTCTGACCAAATTCTTCTTACTTTTGAGGGGAGGAAGGAACGGGGTAGTAGAATTTGCTTTTAGGATTCATGTTTTATTTCTGCTCATGGGACTGTTTGCTTCTGATCAGTGTGACTGTGGGTCTTTTCAGCACAGGACACTGATTGACATTGCTTATGTTACAGAGAGGAAGGATATTTCCTGAAGATTAATGGCAAGTTAGTTGGCCTGAAGTTCATTAACCTGAGCTAGACTGTTGGAAGGACTCTGTGTGGAAGCTGGAATTGTATTAGAGGATCATCATAAACTAAAAATATATGTGACAATCTGGCCAGATTGCAATGAATCTAAAGACAGGGTTGGCTCGAGCCCACAGAGCAGCTGCCTCCAGTGTAAACTAACCAACCGCCTTGTGAAGGCAAATGGTTTTTCAGAGACATTATTCAAATAAAAGGGAAAAGAGGAAAAAAAAACAACCAAAAAAACCTGAAGGTTCCCATTAGCAAAAAATGCCTAAATGAAAAAGTGAGGTTGTGAGCTATGGCCAAAGGCCTGAGTTTGGTGCTGATTCTCAATCAATTCAGCAAATGACAGTGCATCGACAAAACTGGTTTTTTAGTCAAATTTAGTCTTGATTCTTCACAGTAATTTGCCTCAAGAAAATGAACCCCAAATCCTTTGGTGAATTCCCTGTTGTCTGAGGCCCAGACCTTCAGGCCATGACGTCTCAACATGCTGGCAGTGAGACTGGCTCCCACTTAATTGCTTCTTTTTGAAGTATGGTTTGTCACTATCATCCTGCTGAAGATGGACAGGGCTGGTGTCTCACCTTCATATATTCTTCCCCCTCCTCCCCTCCCCCTCTGTTCCCCTTCTTCCCCCTAAATAGATTTTTTTAAGGCAGTTTAACCCTACGATAGTCCAATCCACATCAGTCTTTTGTGGTGCACCCTCAAATAGATGTGTTGGCACAGAAGAAGTAAGGGCCTTCTCTTCAGATCTCATTCTGTAATAAAGGGAAGGGAAAGATGAAACAGGCATTTCATGTTTGTCTGTTTTCTCGCCATGTCATCTCATGAACATGCACTCCCCTTGGCCAAGAGTAGTACATTCAGACACTGAATGTCAGTGTTGAAGAGGGGACTGAGAAGAATGAAGCTCAGTGTTCCGCAATAGGAGCTACGCTTTGGGCATTTTACAAATTATTTCCCTCTTTCTCTTTCACCATCGTGCTCTTCTTGCACACTTCTTTGTCTTTTACTATTAACAGAAGTTCTGGAGGCTCAGAAAGCCCAAGTTTCATCTGAGAGAGATTTCCTCTGCTGGAGAAAACTGTTTCCATGCTTTCATGCCATGGTTCTGGGTGCTGCTGTAGCTCAGAGTTGCCTGACCCAGGGCTGCAGGAGCTCAAATGCTAGACCAGGGGCCACGAGCTGTGCTGCATCCCTCATGGGCTTGTAAGGAGCCTCTCCTTCGATGTCTGTGCAAGTGCTGGCTGACGTGGGCGTTAGGATTGCTCTTTTAATCAGGCAGTTCCAGTACCTTTCAGAAAATAATTTTCATGGCAAGTCATGAGCCATTAATCTCTCGACTAAGCATAACATTTCTTTACTCCTTGGTTTTACAGCATTACTCAAACACTGATATTTTTAATTTCACCAGCTGTCTCCCTTGACCTCTAGCATCATGCACTTGCAGGAGGAAGGATCTGGTCTTACAAGTACTTTCATACTCTGATCTCTGTGATTTATTAACCATCAAGTTTTGCCTTCAGAACTCAAGACACCATTTAAAATAATTTCTTGTGCAAAAGTGGAGTTATTGGGCAAAAGAGATCCTTGATAGCTGGGTACAAAGGACACCAGGATTGCTGTTGCTGTTTTCTTTTCAACTACTGTGCTGTGTGACCTTGAGGAAATAGGTTCACTGCAGCTTTATGGTTCTGTTTTGGCATAGGGAAAATAAGGACAGTGATAATTGCTTTCATTTGTAAAACACTTCAAGATTTATGGACTATGAATGACACTTATTAAGTGAAAAGTGCTGCAAAGCTGGCTTAGTTGCACACTGTGCTAACAAAATCTCATATCAGCCTATTGACCCCAGCCTGAAACACTCATTAAAGTTTATAGGACGTTTTGGTGGACGAGTTGCAGTTATTCTGCTGGAAATATCATACTGAAAGCACTTTTAAATCCATCATCTGCACTGACTTTTTTTCTATTAAAACTAAACACAACTGCTTGTTCTACCCAATTTTCTTAGTTTATTCATGAAAGTTTTGATGGGTATGTACTCATTGTTAACGCTGCTTGTACCCCCATGGCATCTGAGACCTTACAGTTCATTCTAGTCATAGCATAAACATAAAATAGCTTTTGTACTGAGATAAAAAGTTATAAAACATTAAGATATCCAGTCGACTGGTATGAACTAACAAGTTGCGTGGTCACTTTTGAATGGCAAATATTCTTTGTGTGGATACTGTATTAATTTAATTTGTGCTTGAACTTTAGCTATGCTAGACACTGGTGTTGAAAAGTTTACATATTTTTCCAATGTCAAAATGTGTAAATTTAGTATTAAAGAAACAAAACATTTTTACTTGTACTGGAGAAAAAAAATCCTTTTGTAGCAAAGAAATTAAATGAGCTGCTCTTTAAAGGTAGGTCTGGCTTGCTTACAGAATTATTATTTATGCAGTAATGCAGGTCTACAGATGTTTTCCTTTTTTTCTTCCAGATAAAACTTGGGTTGTTTGAAAAGTGGGGAGATAGTGCAAAAGAAGATGCAGAAGAAGAGAGCAGGATGAGAACTTTGCAAGTGCCACATGCCTGCAGCCTGCTGTCTTTAGTGATGCTGTTCCTTCCAGTCACTGGAATGTCAAAACAAAATATCCCAAGACTGAAGCTTTCCTAGAAAGGTAAACTTTTCAGTGTTTTTTTCTGATTCTGCTGCTTTTGTTTTGATGTGATGTTGCCAGCAGTTCATTTGTATTACTTACCAGGAAAACAAATCAGACATACAAAATAGAAGCCTTAAAGATGGATGAATTCTGCCTAGGGACGGTATTAAATTCTGGGGTTTTTTTTGTCATGTAGAGGCACATGTTTCTGAAATACAGCTGTCTTTTTAAACTATTATTTCTGTTTGCTCCAAGAGGATGTTAGCAGACTACATAAATTAGAGGGGAGTTATACTTGAAACACTCCGAGCTGCATTGGAGATATTTCCATGTGGCTGGTGGGGATGATGTGAGACATGGAGGACATTCACATCTTCCTAGAGCATCAGAGAAGGTTGAGAGCGCTGCCTCAAGTGTTTCAAGGGGACTGACATTTATTTTTGTAATTCTTTTTCTATCACTACGTTGGTATGTTAAACTCCACATATGTGGTTTTCTTTCTCCTTGCCTCTTTGGATCACAAAATCGTGTTTCTCTGTGGAATTTCTTAGTCTTGTGTGTAGTTCTAGTTGGGAATGGTATCTGAGGAGTTTCAACACAGACACATTTATGTATTAATGGACAATTTTTTAAAGGAGATAGATTTCTTGTTGCTTTGAATGTAGATTACACCTCCACAGGCACAGAGATGTGACACTGATGCTGTCTTCTTTAGCTAAAACAAATGCTCTCCAGTTAGTTATGTTTCATCTATGTCAGCACCCTGCCCTTACGGGAGCTATTTCTGCTCTGTTTTTCAAACTTATGTCTTCCTATGCATTGCAGAATTGCACTCAGGATGGTGTGATGGGACAGGCTGTAAACCCTTCATCGGGGCTTATGATACGTTTGTCATGAGTTTAACACCCAGAGGAATTTATTGAGTAAGCAGAATGACATGCTATTTATTTACAAGCTTCTCTTTTGCTAGATTTGCATGCCACTGTGCATGCTATTCCACTGTGTAGAGATGTGTTTGGATGTGTTTGTGTGAGAGAGACGGAGGAAGCAAGATCAAGGGATCTTGACAACATTTTTATAAATTCCGGAAACAGTTGCACTCACTGAAGCCAATGAATACAGAAACTGAAAACCTGACATGCGTTATGAAAGTTAGCAGTAAAACCCTCCTAACATACAGCCAGCCTTCTCACAGCTAGGCCTTTTGAGATAATTCCCAAAAGCAGCGTATACCATATGGCAATGGCATTTATTGTGGATTTGACACTCACGATTAGTGAATTCCTCTCAACTTCAAAAGCAGATAGCCTTTGGCAAAATCCTGATGGATGCATTTGGCAGGTAGAGAGGGGGAGAAAAAAAATTGTTGAGGTCAACACAGGAAAAAAAGAAATGTCTGAAATCTTAGTTTAGAATAGTGGCAGAGACCTGCTGGGAGTGGTTGGGAAAATGCCTGAGCTCATTTAAAAAGACAATGAGCAGATGATTGATATTTAGGCCCTGACCCAAACTTTTATTAGCAGCTTTATAAACCTTTCAGTTTGGCTTGAGGGATACCGTTTCCTGTCCAAACTTATCCACCTGTATCCCTGTAGGGGGGCAAATCAACAACAGATACAGATGCAAAATAGCACATAAATCTTAATTTGGAGAGCTGTGATGGAACTGAAAAGCCAGAAGAAAGAGAATTACGAGAATTTATTATGCCTTATCTTACTTTTCTTGGGGGGGTGGAAGGTGTGTATTTTTCCACATGGATCAAGAAAAAATTCATTGCAGTTTTTTCACACTTACGTATTGTAAATGATACCAGTATGGCTTATCATAATTAAACCATATTTTTGTTGTTGATATCAGGATGTCAGATGTACTGAATATTCAATAAAGTTGTCAGAATTAAGTCCATCTTGCTTCCCCCAAGTGTTTCAGACAAAATAATTCCAAGGTTTCTGTAAGATGTAGGAGAAATGAGCTGTCTTGCCAGTTCTCATAAGATTGTTAGTCATGTCACTGACAAGTCCTGGCATCTCTGTTCTTTGGAATTAAGACTTGAAATATCATGAGGAGGAGAATACAAGGTTCTTTCCCTTCTTTGTGGGAAACAGACGAAAACTGGCAACATCAGGCAGTTCCAGAAAGCTGGTCACGTGTGTGTTTGAAGGGAAGTTTTCATTCTCTTCCAGGTGCAGTGTGTTTATGGCATAGATCCATCTTCCCAGAGGAGCTGAGCATTTGCTGGGGCAGGAGAGCTGAAAGTAAGCAAGATTTTGCTCCACAGTTACTGAATCTCCCAGCTGCATCAGTCAATGGTGGATGGGGAAGAGGGAGAGGGTGGGGTAGTTAAAGATGTGTCTGTAACTGCAGGAGTGCTTCAAGAAACCACAGCATGTCACAGCTCCTTTGTGTTCAGGCAGCAATTAAAATTTTAGACCTTCTCTTAATGGCAGTTACAGGTTTTCATCTTCCCTGGGTTTTCATCTTCAGAAGTGGGAATCTGTGCTGGAAATGTTAAGATATTCCAGCGAGTCATGTGGGGATCAATGCAATACAATGCATTTCCTTTATTGCATGCCCTACTCTAAAAATGTGTTCTAAAAAATTGTGCATGTATAAAACTAAAGCTACACACAACTCAACTGAAATGTGTTGTAATACAGAATCAAAGTCATATATTCTCCACCTCTGTTAATATAATACACTATGATCTTTAATCACATATCCTTTATTCCCACGTTTTCCCTGATCCATTAGTTGAAAAATTCTCTTCTTCACTTATACTTAACTTTTAGATACTAATTCATGTCATTACTATCCCAGAAATTGTCACTGCTTGCTCTTGTGATGTTTTTAGGGTGCTCGCTCTGCAGAGACCTTACTTAATCTATGCATCTTAGATACATCTACAAGTTTGAGGTGCTTCTATTATTATGTTATAGCTTTAATATATGGAGGAGCTAACAAACTGTCTTCTGATAGAAGATTGACATCTTTAGAAAACCAGGGGATGAATTATTCCTTATTTTAATACTCTTTGTCTAGCTCTGCTTTCAGTCTAAGAGAAACTGTGTGTATTTATCATTCATTTTCGTGCACCTGGACATAGCCTGTGACCTTCATCCAAACTGCAGAACTCCTTAAGCACAGAAGTGACATTCAGCTTCCCTAAGAAGTGCATCCTCCTTGTCTGCTGCATCATTTAACATGCTCATTCCAACTTCTAGAGCAGATGCAGAAGGTTTTCATATACCAGTCTCATTCATTAATGTCATTTTCAGGACAGCATCAGTTTTGTTACTAAAGAATGGAAGAGTCTGTGTCCTAATTCATATATGTTTAATTCATACAGTGTAGACAGTCGTGTCTCTATCTTCTGAGTAATAATATTTTTTAATTAATTGAGAGGTACTTCCATACATATTTTCTGAGTGTATCTCTAGGTTCTACTTTATAGGGAAAAGTAGACTAGAGCCAAACCAGAAGATTGATTGCCGTCTCAGGAAAAAAACCCAAAAATTAAGCATTTTTCACTTTGTGGCTATCCTAAAATTTCCCTGCAGAAATGCAGATTCCTAACTGCAAATGTAACCCTATTGATTTGATTTACTTTGCTGATTTTCATGGACATCTTAGTTAGTGTAGTCTTTTTTTCTCAGTGAATTCAGTTATTTTACAGAAATGTGCACCCTGGTTTATTGACTGAGGGAGATGCCCCAGCCCAGATTTGGATGTTGTCCCCAGTGACATCCACAAACATATATCATTCCCATGTGGGAATGTGGCCACGCCCCAGAGCATGCCATGCTTGCTGTGAACAGTGGTGACTTGGTCACAGTACCAGGAATCCTCCACTGTGACACAGTACATAGGAAAAAGCACAACTGAAGGTAACCTTTGGCTTTTAAAAGAGGATTTACTTAGCACTGTTAAAAACAACTATGGTAGTCATATCAATCTAATCAACAAGAGCATTATTCTCAGCTGATTTGTTTTTCTCCACATTGAATGAGCTAAGATGCAGTCTCACTCCCACTGAAGTCATGGCAAGTGTTTGGCCACTGAAGTAAATTGAAACAAGATCAAATTCACACTCCTCACATTCTTTCTTCATCTTGCATAAGTAAACTGAAGATAGGCAGTTCTTTTTCCTCTGCTGAAGGATGACAGTGCTAAATCATCAGCTCCACACGGAAATTAGCCACGTTTAAAGCATTGTTTAGTTTCATGCAGTGTTTTGCACACAGGATTTTCTTTCCCCTAAGAGTGATCCATTCTTTTACCATGGTGAAAAAGCAAACAGAAAACATTTTGGTGCTGGGAATTCTTTTGAAAATTTGACTGGATGAGTACACTTGCCTAAAGTTCAGAAATGGTCCTTTGAACATGCTACTTTACATTGTCATGCATTCTGTTCTCTATTGTTTCTGCTTTAAACCTGTTTCATTTTATAACTGATGAGATGCTTGACTGTTGCATCAGAGCAGTTAGTTTGTTCAGTTTCAGTACAGCTGGCTTATCTCCATGTCACGCATCATTTAATTATCCATACGAAACATAGTTAAAATTATGTACAGCTCCTTGAGCCTCACTTAAACTGTCTGTGACACTGCAGTAATCCCAGTTGCCTGACGGGGTGTTGCACAACTATGACTGGTTGGAATGTGCTAAACTGGTGATGTAGAAGAGAGCCTAGAAATGAGTTTGCATTTTGCAGCTGTGCTTGCTCTGCTGGAAGAGGAAGCAAAACCAGACAAAGCCCTGCTCCTGTGGTAGTATCAGCAGCTGTAAATCTGAATGCTTATGAAAAACAAGGAAAGTGTGTTGAGTGAAGAAATGGTGTTTTCCTCTTGTTTGTTATTTATTTAATTTTTGGTGGTTTGTTATTTCTCAGAAAAATCTATCGCAGATTCCTTTGCGGAAAAGCATGAAGTGTTTATGTGAGAGTGAAGATCCTACTACTGGAAGATCGTATAGTTATGCAAAAGAATTTGCCTGTTTTGTCTCAAAAATGCTTTCTGGAGGCAGTTATCATTGAGACTTATAATATACCCGAGATTGATGATGGATGGGCACTGCTGTCCATGCAAGGAAAGGCTCTCGTATGTGCATAAACTAAATATAAATGTGAAGGCATTTATAAATAGAAAAACCAGCAAATTTCTTAGACTTTTTTTTTTTTTTTTTTTTTTTTAAGCTAGTGAACTTGAAGGTCAGATCCAACTATATGTTGCATTTTCTGTCATATAATTATCATATATATAATGTCCTGGAGAGCAGCTTCCAGTCACTGACATCAACAGTTTACATAGCAGTTGAACTAAGAATAACCTGGGAGAACTGACCCATATCAACCTCTTAAGTGTAAACTGTAGCTCACAACAGTTTTTGTGTTTTCATGGTCACAGAAGGGCCTCGGTTGTGTAAAGGAAGAATTGTGTTCAAAAAATACGGAACTATTCTGCTGAGTGTTCACTTTATTAAATCTTGGAAAACGAGAGGAAACAAATCTGGAAGAGTGATACTTGGCAAATAATTTTTGCTCCCTTGTAAAAAGAAGGAAGGGACAACATCAAAAACAGCTTCCCTAGAAGAATGCGGGGAAGATACATGATAAGTGGCATCAGCTCGGAAGAGAGTTTAAAACTCTTTATTGGAATACTTTTACTAATGACTTCTGTTAAGCAAATCCAATTCAGAGCAGTTTTAGCCATCCCAACATTATTCTGCTACACACCAATGGGCGAGCGTGATCAGCCTGACGTCAGTGTCTGTCTAGCAGTGGCCATCTGTGGTCATGATGCAGGTACTCAAGTCACATCCTGTTTGCCTTTCCTCCCTCCCCATTTCTGCAGTTCCATTTAGAGATGAGTTCCCCAAAGAAAGGTCGAGGAGTATCATCTCTCCTGTACTCACAGTCCTTTGGAGATAAATACACAAAGAGATGGCAGAAAGAGACAGAAGTTCCTTTATCAGTCAAAGAGATTGGCTAACACTGTTTAAGGGAGACAATTCTGAAGATGGTGGGAGTGACAGAGGTACATCTTTGCACAAATTTGAAAACACAGACATTCTGCTTTCTGAACAAAATCCTGGCTATACCAGAATTTTGCACAGTGTTGAACCACAGAGTTTGAGAGCTAAGTGGTTATTGAAGGCATCAAAATTTTGTAATTAAATTATTTGGCCTTTTTAGGATGGTATTAACTCTTCCTGTGCATCATACAAGCAACCTAGATTTCTTTCAGAAATCTGTAACAGAGCATTAGCTTACATGACATCCTACGCCAAAGTAATAAGTATAAATATTACTAATAAAAAATGTCCCCCACCAGTATTAAATAAAAGCCTGCACTTGTACACTGAGAACATCCCTGGGTCATGTCACCCAGATTTGAATTTGACAAGGGTTGTGTGTGAGGGTGCTTGTGCTGCTCTGTCAAGGGAAGCTCTGGTGTTCCCAGGTTCCCGAGGGATGGATCTGCACTTGGTGTCTGTTGGGGCTCGGGGTGCCCAGGGCCACGATGAGTTCCCTGACCGGGCTGGGGACGGCGGGCGGGGCTGTCCTGTGCCGCGCTCTGGGTTCTGGGACATCGCAGGCGCCGTGTCACAATGGGGGCAGCTAGAAAAGGCCCCAGCGGGTGCCGCTGCCCCAGTAGAGCCTGGGCAAGCGGTGAGTGCACAGCAGTGAGGAGACGGGGCTGGGGGCTGGAGGAGGGCTGGGGGAGAAGCGCCGGTACCTGGGGCTGCCCCCGCATCCAGGGCCCAGCCCCGGCGGGAGCGCCTCGCTGAGGGCGCGCTGCTTGCTGGGGCAGCGGTGCAGGCCTTGCCAGCTGCCGGGGGCCCTCTCCTTCCTGCCGCCACATCCCTGCTGCTCCTGCCCCTCATTGTCCGTCTCCATTCCGGCCCCACTGAACCCCTTCTGTGTGTCCTCCTGCAGACCATGGCTTTACTGTCACTGCTCTTCGTGCTCGTGCAAAGCCTGATCCAGTACCCCCAGCCGGCTGGGGATGGGCTGGATGAGGCCACGCACCAGCGAATGAAGGAGCGTCAGGAGCTGCTGGCCCGTGAGATGGCTCAGCTGCTGCAGGAGCTGGAGCGGGGGCCCCTGGAGCAGCAGGACGAGGGCTGGGGAGCCGTGCTCTTTGGTGCCCTGCAGCAGTGGCCGTTCTGGGTTCTTGCTGGCGTCCTGCTCTTCTTGGGCCTGTGGTTTAGCTGCAGGAGAAGGAGCTGTGACACCAGCAGCAGCAGCAAGGACCAGAGCTCCTGCAAGACCTTGGGAGATGAGAAAGGAACAGAACAGAAAGAAAACAGCACTGATCCAGAGGAAGGTGGAGAAAACACTGACATGACTGTGGAGGCAGATGACAGCAGCACTGAAAATGACAGAGGAGGCAGTCCTGTGGCTGTAGATGAAGGAGACAATGATGATGCCATTGAAGGCAATGATGATGTGAAGGTGAAGGAAGATCTTTGAGCACCTGGCCCGAGATCCTGCTGCCCACCTAGAGGCGCTGAAAGCTTATGGTCGGCTGCGACTTCGCCTCCGGACACTGCTCTCCAGCCACTGAGAGGAGTTCCCTGCACAGAGCTGTGCTGGGGGGGTCACACCCGATGGCAGCCACATGAACGCTGCGTAATTGTTGCATTTGTCACTGGCAATCCTGAAGCTGCTTTCCTGCTCCTGCGGAAGGAAGATGCTGCAGCACATGGATTCGTTATGCAGACACATCTCTGAGTGGCCTTGCCCTTCACCTTCCAGTTACGACGGTGCTGTTGCCTAAGTCTATGAGGCAGAAACTGGCTCCACCTGCACATCCTCACAGAAGAACAGTGACGTTGATGGAGGTTGCTAGAAATATCTCGAAGACAGCAACCTAGTCTGTTAGGGACTTAATGTAGTCATTTAATGAGCTGTAGCTTTAATTAGACTTGTTTCTTAGCATTCCTTCCAGATTCCCTTTAGTCTTGTCAGTGTATAACTATTCTGCAAAGTTACCCTTAGTGTAGAGAAATACCCTACTGTAGTTGCTTGTCTGCTTTTAAAAATTATTTGAATATCTATGTTTGAGAAATTAATGAAAGAAAATAAGTTTCTCAAATTGCCTGAAATGGGTCATTCTTTGAATTTAACCCTCTGTATTTAGAGAATGTCCTTCCTATACCCCTATCTGAAATAAAAACTTGTTGCAAACAGAGATGTTGGATATATGAAGTGTGCTGTCTCTCAAGCATTTCCATAGAAACGCTTGAAGCTTGAAGTGAAAATGCCCTGAAGTGCCTGAAATTTTGCAGCAGAGTACTCCTGAATTTTTTAGGAATATTTGGAAAAGTTTTCTTCACACAGTCACTTTTATACGCTCCTGGGGAACAATTCAGTCCTAAGAGTTGAAGTCAGAGAAGTCCCTAACTGCAAAACATGTGGTTCAATACATCTTTTTTTTGTCTTCTCATAACCAAGGTTTTGGCACAAAATTGTGACAGTAGAAAGTCATTTTTCTGTTTTTCTCTTTTCTCTATTCCTGGTTATCTGTGTCCTTTCGGAGAGGCCCTGCTGGTCTATTAATATAACCTTTTCCACCAGGCCTATATAATATTGTCTAGCAGTGAGAGCCACTTTCCATGCACAGCTTTATCCATGGTCAGATGCAGCTAAACAAAATATGATTTACTTCTTGCCATACATAGTAGAGATTCATGGTCGTTTGGAAGTATTTATTCTCTTTGCCTTTGCACCAACACATCAAAGAACAAACAGTGAGATTGCAGGGTGACATCTCAGAGTCTTCTGTGACATCACAGAGCAGCTGTCTGACATCACAGGGTGACATCTCAGAGCTGGCTCTGTGACATCACAGGGGCTGTGTGACATCACAGGAGGTTGTATGACATCACAGGGGCTGTGTGACATCACAGGAGGTTGTATGACATCACAGGGGCTGTGTGACATCACAGGGGCTGTGTGAGGTCACTGGGGAGGTGACTCTGCCCCAGCCCCCCCTCCCAGTTCCCCCAGAGAAGTCCAACGCTGCTCGTGCACAGCGGGGTCCCCTGTCCCCCCGGGTCCCCCCGCCCCCGGCGCCGCAGCCTCCCCCAGAGGATGTTCCACGAGATCGAGCCCAGAGCCTGACACAGGGCCATGGGGGGCGGGACAGGGGACAGGGACCCCCCGGCAGCGTCCCCGTGTCTCCCAGGGCCAGAGCCTGGCCCAGGGCTCCTTCACCCTGTTACCAACGAGGGCTTGAGAGTGCTGAAAAAATCCCCAGCAAGGGAGCAGCAAAAACCAGATTTAATATTGAGCAACAGCACCACAAAGTTCCTTGGCAAGAGTCACTCTGCTCCTGACTGGACACTTCAGGCACACCAAGGAAACAAAGCAACAACAAAACCAAACAGAATCCAGGCAATCAAACCAGAAATGAACCAAGAACTGTCCCTGTGTGAGTGTGAGACACAAGGAAATGAGGGCAAGGATAAAAGGAACACAGGCCCAAGAGCTTACAGAGCTCAAACTTAACAGAACTTGACTTATACCTTAACCTTAACTTCCACCTTCAACTTCACAATTTAGCAAAAGAACAGCACTCTACAGTATTTAACCTAACTTATAACCTATGACTTTGCAATTTAACTGAGAAATAACATTTAACAATATTCAACTTGGCTTATATTTTAAACCTAACAACTTAGCAAAGAACAACTCTTAGCACAAATTAACTTAGCTTAGACCTTGTGATTTAACCCTACTGACAGGCCTGACTGGCTCAGCTATCCAAGGCACTCAGACCCCTCAGAGAGCAGCATTTCTGCCACATTTCCCGAGCACAGGCACTCCTGTGTGCACACAGACACAAAGAGTCAGTGCAAGGCACCTGTGAGAAATTCCCCTGAGGGCAGGGAAATGCTCCCTGCCGATGCTTTGGCATCTCCCCAGCGGGGGAAGGGTTGAGCCTGGAGGAGTGGGGGGATCGGCCCAGGCTCCCTCGTTGTTGGGGATCCCCGAGGGCAGCAAACGGGAGAGTTCCCGGCTCGGAGAGGCCCCACTCCGAGGGAGTCGCTGGCCCAGGAGAGCTCCAAGGGGCTCCTTTTGGAGCGCTGTCTGTAGGGCCCCAAGAGAGGGGCTTCAGTGCCAGCAATGTTTCATCCTGGCTGCAGTTGACATCCACAGCTTTCTTTGGCAGGGTGAGAACAGGGCTGTTGTGCCACTGAGGGAACAAAAACACTTCCCGGGGCTGCTCCTAAAGCAGCCAGGAGCTGGTTGGGCAGCAGCAGTGCCTGGAGCAGACAGTGTTTGTGATGAGCTCCAAGGAGCTGAGCCCAGTTGGCTGTTGTTTAGAGAGGGTGAAGAAAAAAATTATTGAAATGGAAAAGACCTCCAAGATCATGCAGCACTGCTTGATGCCACCAGAAGAAATAACTGTAAGGAGCGGGTGAAATTTCTTTGGGGTGTAAAGTCAACAAATCGCTTTCTGCCAGTGAATTTCCAGTTTAGATCAGAGTCCTGATGGATGTTCCTGCCTCTGTGTTCATCCAGGTGCCTATGGGGATCCAGGAGGATGTGGAGACCACCTTCCAGGTGTCTTCTCAGCAGGGATCACTGGGAATGGGGGTCACCAGGGCTCTGACCAAAGTGGGTCCTCCCATGGGGGATGGAGTTGGAGCAGGGCACGAAGCTCTTCCCACAGCTGAGGCATTTGCAGGATTTCCCTTACCGGTGCCTCCGTTGGTGTTGGGTCAAGGTAGAGCTCCTGGAGAAGCTCTTCCCACACTGGGGACACTCGTAGGGCCTCTCCCCAGTGTGGATGTGCTGGTGGGTGACGAGGTGGGACTTTTGTTTGAAGCCCTTCCCACAGTTGGGGCAGCGGAAAGGCCTCTCCTCCGTGTGAATCCGCTGGTGCCTGAGGAGACTGGAGCTGGTCTGAAACCTCTTCTGACACTCGGGACACTCGTAAGGCCTCTCCCCAGTGTGTATGCCTTGGTGGGTGACGAGGGCAGAGCTGCAGCTGAAGCCCTTCCCACACTCCCCACACTCATAGGGCCATTCCCCGGTGTGGATCATCTGGTGCTGGATCAGGTGGGAGCTCTGCCTGAAGCTCTTCCCACACTCCAAGCACTTGTAGGGCTTCTCCCCATGGTGAACCTGCTCATGGCCCACCAGCTCCGAGTTCTGGCTGAAGCTCTGTCCGCCTTCCTGGCACAGGATGCCAGGGCTTTTTGGGCTCCTGGGGTCCCTTCTCCCCTCCTTCTCTGCTTTGGGCTGCAGGGGCTCCAAGGAGTCCCCCCTGCCCCTCTCCAGGCTGTTGAGGGTCCCGCCAATGACGGCGCTCCCCCCTCTCTGGGCTCCCCACTTTGGGCTCCTGGGGGACACAGGGCTCTGCTCCTCCAGGCTGCCTCTGCCGGCAGCTGCCACCGGGACCCCCCCATTTTCCCCCAAGGGGCCTTTTCCACTCAGCTTTGCAGTTCTTCATTCTCCAAACATCCCCCCAAAAACCCAACCCAGGGACCCCCCCAGGATATCTGGGCCAAGCTCCCCATCCCTGGTCACCCATGGGATGGGGGCTGATGGTCCCAGCGGGGCTGTGAATTCAGGAAGGGCTCGACCTCGTGGTTCCTTTTTTCTTTTCCTGATCCTCCTTTGTCCCTCCTCTTCCTCTTCATCCCAGTCCTCCTCTTCCATCCCTCCTCCTCCTCCCTAAGCCCACCTCCTTCTCCTACTTCCATCCCTTTTGGCTCTCCTCCTCCATCCCTCTTCTTCCCTCCCTCCTCCTCCTCCCCCAGGAGCAGTGACACCCTCGGTGCCCCGTTCCCGCAGCCCTGACAGCCCGCGGCAGGAGCGGGGATGGAGCCGGGACAGGTCGGGATGGGTAGCGCGGGGCTCTCGGCTGCTCCCACCCGCTGGGGATGGGGGGAACCCGGCCTGGGCAAAAGGAGAGGCAAACTGGGAAAACTGGGGGCTGCACATCCAAACTGGGCCTTGCTAGGGACCCTGCCAGGGGACTGCCAGCCCTTGGGGCTCCTCTCGGGAGATCCGGGAGGGGGGAACGCAGAGAGGGCTGGGGGATCCCAGGAATGGCAGCACTGGGAGTGACATTTTTATACTGGGATCGTACTGGGATCATACTGGGAGCAGCTGGGCCCATGCTGGGGCAGACTGCGGTCACACTGAAGGAGACTGGGATCATATTGGGATCATACTGGGATCACACTGGGACAGAGTAGGAGCCTGCAGCGGGCAATTGAGACCATGCTGGTGCAAATAGGATACACTGGGAGTGACTGGGTTCATTCTGAGTTTGACTGGGAGCAACTGGGAGCAACTGGGATCATGCTATGAGCAAGTGGGAGGAACTGGGAGTCACTGGGTGCATGCTGGGGGTGACTGGAAACAACTGGGCTTATACTGGGATCAACTGGGATCATGCTGGAGGTGACAGGGATCATATTGGCAGTGAGTGCAACTACACTGAGGCTGAGTGGGAGTGGTTGTGAACAAATGGGATCATGCTGGAAGGAACTGGGAGTGACTGGGAGTATGCTGGAAGGAACTGGGGTACACTGGGAGAGACTGGGAGTGACTGGAACAAAAGTGAGGGTGAAAGGGAGCAATTGGAACCATGTGGGGCACAACTGGTTCAAACTGGCAGTGACTGGGAGCACACTGGGCTCATCTCTGGACCATACTGGGAAGGACTGGACTAATACTGGGAGTGTCTGAGAGTGACTGGGAACACACCAGGCACATCATCCCCCATACTGGCTGTGACTGGGAGCAACTGGGAACACACTGGATGAAAGTGGGAGCAACAGGGACTATGCTGGGGGCAAATTGTATCATAATGGGGAGTGACTGGCAGCAACTGGGCTCCTGCTGGGAGCAGCCCCTGGCGGCCCCGGGAGCCCCGCACCCCTTTCCCGGCCATGCCGCCCCTCCAGCCCCAGCACCCCCCATTGCCGGGGTGCCGGCACTGCCAGGGGTCCCCCCCTCTCGGGGTCCCCGCTGGGGCTTCTGGGGCTCTCCTCTCTCTGGGCTCCCGCTCAGGGCAGCCGCGGCTCTCCTGGGGCTCCCCAAAACCGGTGTCCACCCGCCGGGGCTCTGCTTCCCTCACCGCCCACCGGGACCCCCGAAAAACACCTCCCGGGGACCCCCCGATGTCCCCCCGAGGACCAGCTGCGGCTCGGCTTTGGAGCCCTGCCAGCTCCAAACATCCCCCCAAAAAAACCCAAACCCAGGGAGCCCCGGGATATTTGGGCCGAGCTCCCCCTCCCCGGGCACCTGCGGGATGGGGGCGATGCTCCCGGGGTGCTGCGAGCTCAGGCAGCGCCAGGGCCACGCGATTCCTTCTCTCCTCTCCTCCGGCTGCTCCCTGCTGCCGCTGCGCCTCTTCCTCCCTCCCTCCTCCTCCTCCCCCACTCCCGAAGCCCCCGCGGCCGCGGGAGGGGCGGGGATGGAGCCGGGACAGGTCTGAACGCAGAGAGGGCTGGGGGGGATGCCAGGAGTGGCAGTGACTCGGCTGTCCTGGAATCATACTGGGAGCGGCTCCTGGGTGACCGAGTTCTACTGGGATCATACTGGGATCGTACTGGGAGTGAGGAGGAGCAGCGCGATGGCTCCAGCGCTGGGGCTGGGGGCGCTCCTGGGGCCCCGGGGGGACAGCGAGAGGTGAGGGGGACCCCCGGCACCGGGATTCCTTGGTCGCCCATTCCGGAGCACCGAGGGGCCCCTGAACCCCCATTCCCGGGCGCCACTATCCCCCCGCACCCCCATTCCCGGCCTGGATTCCACCCCGCACCCCCTTATCTGGCACCGGCAACCCCTGCACCCCTTTCCCGGCCATGCCGCCTCTCCCAACCCCCCGAGCCCCCTTTTCTTTCACCCAGAGACCCCCTGGACCCCTATTCCTGCCTTTCCCAGCGCCCAGACCCTCCTTTCCTCAACACCGAGGACACCTGGGACCCCCATTCCTAGCCAGCCCGGGTTTTCCCACCTTTTGCAGGGAATGGGGACACCGGGGACCCTTGGAGTCCCCTTTGCTGACGATAGTGACACAATTAAGCTCGCCCAAACGCCTCCTGGATCTCCCCTAAGCCCCCAGTGGGCATTCCTGGGAGTTCCCCTGTGTTCCCCCTTTCCCAGGACTTTGGGGGTCCCCCCGACCTGTCCGTGCACCCCCAGATTTCTTCCACAGCCTCCTGTGATGGTGGGGGTGGGGGCCGAGTGCTGGCGCCCCCCTGCCTGCAGCAGATCCAGCGGGGAGGGGAGTTTGGGGGGGGATCCCTGAGCATTTGGGGTCCCCTGGGTTTTGGGGTGACCCCCGGGCCCCCCAGGATCTCCCTGAACACGCTGACGCTGCCCGTGCGCAGTGAGAAGGTTCATACCCGGCACGGGGTCCCAGCTCTGTCACCGGCATTGCCCAGGAACCCCCAAACCCTCCCGGGAACCCCCAAATCCCCCGGGACACCCAGACCTCCCCGGGACCCCAAAATCATCCCTGGGCCCTCCAAAAACTCCCCAAGACCACAAAAACCCCACACAGACACCCCCCCAAACTATCCCAGGACATCAAAATTCCCACAAGAGCTCCCAGCACCCCCAGACACCACTGAGAAGGTTCTTACACGGCAGAGGGTCCCCATCTCTGTCACCGGCAGGTACCCCAAACCAGCCTTGGGTTCCCCCTGGGATCGCCCAATCCCCCCCTTTGGGAATCCTGAAAACCCCCCTGGGAACCCCCAAAAATCCACCGGGACCCCAAAAACCCTGGAGATAGACAAAACCCCCCCCCAGGAATTCATCATGAAATTTATACCCAGCATGGGATCCCCATCACCATCATCGGCATCACCCGGGTACCCCCAGATCCTCTCGGGATCCTGTGCCTGATGCAAATGGAAAGAGAACTTTGGAAAGGGGTGTGAAAAATAAAGCTTGTTTATTTTCAGAAAAACAGCAATGAAAACACAGAACACATTTACATTGTAAGAATATTTGTAACAACAACAATATATAGAACGTATATACCTAAGAACATATGTCATGGTTTGATGCTGGCGCGATGCCAGCACTCCCATGAAAATGCACTTTTTAAAATAATTGCTGTGAGATGTGATCAGGAACAGAGCAGAGCAGGCTCAAGCTTAATAACAAAGAAAAGAACTTTATTAAACTACTACTACTATAAAAACACAGACACTCAATCCTGGACGAAGACCTTCCAAAACACTCTTCCTCCTCCCAACTAATTCCCAAATGGAACCACAGTGAGACACCACCCGGGTCCTGATCAAGTTGCCACCCTTCAGATATTCAAATACTCAATCTTTCAAGGGAGACAGGAGTCTCTCCTGTGCCACAGACCCCCCAGGAAACACAATTGCCACCCTTGTGTTTCCATGTCACACATGGCAACTGCCCAGAGAAAATCTGCCGTGATGAAACTCTCCTCTCCATGTCACAGTGCTCTCACCACCGTGCATGGACAGACTGCTCATAGGGCTCCTTTAAGGATGCTTTGCCATGGACCAAAAGAGACAACAGTTCAGTTTCTCATTGCGGGACTACAGTCCCCCCCATTTTCCCCTGGGGCTGAGGGTCCAAGAACAGAGGTCTTCTTCTCCTCTTCTTCTTCCTTGAAGATAGAGGGCTTCTCCACACTTTCTCCAACTCTCCTCTGTTCTCTCTACTCCTCTGCTGGTAATCACTAATACAAGTCTCTTGGCTCACCAAACCACCCCCCTAAGTGCAGCTTCTGTCAGGAGAATTTGGTTCAGTCTATAGCTAACAAGAAAAGTCCAGCCACAAGCCACTCCATCATCTCCTTCCAACTCAAGAATTTCTTCTTCCATCATCTCGGATCCCAGACTGTCTGTCTTCTACTTCAAATCAAGGAGGAGTAATATTTCACAAAGCCTTCATTTCTCAGGAAAGGGTTAAAAGCTCAGACTCCCTGGACGGCTGATATCTCTGCCCAGCAGCCGATTCCCAAGGCCAAGGCTGGGCACCTTCCCCCACCCCTTCTCCTCCGCGCCGACAAAGTTACAGGTGCCGTCTGGACTCTCTGTCTCTTCCCTCTTGGCGGGGGGAACGACAAAGGCATCTCTGCTTCTCTCCACCCTTCTGTCCACAGGAGCTGGCTCGGTTCCAGTCCTTCAGCCCGCTCAGCTCGCCTCGACCAGGCCACATGGCTTCCCCTCCCCCACTCAGCCCCATGGCTGGGCAGGGGAGATGTGCACTGCACCCTGACCGGAACCAAAGAGAGCGAGCTCTTGGGAGATCCTGCTTTTAACCCCCTGTGTTCTCAGAGGCACATCCACACCTTTAGTGGACACTTTAGGTGCCAATATCCAAACTTGACTACTGATTGGTTTGACCCAACTTCCTGAAAGAATTCACTTCCATGTCAAACCACAACAGCATATCCAACAAAAGTCTATGAAACGTATTTACAGAAGACAAAAAGAAGCCCTGAAACCTATGGCCTAAAGACAACAACAAACTCTACAACGTATGTACAAAAGGGTGGCGTCTCTGTCCGGGATCTCCATCGGTCCTTGAGGAAAAGCAAGAGGCACAGTCACTCCAATCAGGCAGAGAGGGCTCTTCCATGTGCCCCCAGTCTGGCCCAGCAAGCGCAGCACAGGCTGGGGATGGCCACCAGAACCCAATGCACCGGGTCCCACATCCCTGAGCAGGGACCACCCAGCCCAGTCCCAGCCTGGCAGCAGAGGACCCGCTCTGCCTGTGGGGACCACATGCCTGTCCTGCTGCTGGTATTGCTCTTCATCCCAAGATCATGGCCTCTTCCTCATCTTTTTCATCAATGTCCATGTCCTCAAGGTACTCTTCCATTTCCACGTCCTTCTCCTCTTCCACATCTACCTCCATCTCTTCCTCTCCAGTCTCCTCTCCATCCACTTCCATATCCTCCTCCATATCCATCTGCATGTCCACCTCCATCTCTTCCTCTCCAGTCTCTTCTCCATCCACTTCCATCTCCTCCTCTGTATCAATCTCCATGTCCACCTCCATCTCTTCCTCTCCACTCTCTTCCCCATCCACTTCCATCTCCTCCTCTCTATCCGCCTGCATGTCCACCTCCATTGCATCATCTCCACTGTCTTCTCCATCCATTTCCATGTCCTCCTCTGTATCAGCCTGCATGTCCACCTCCATCTCGTCCTCTCTCTCGGTGACAGCCTGCAGAGGTAGCAACACCTCAGAGTGGGGTCCCTGTCCCACCCCATCCCCACAGAACTCCAGCCCAGCTGGGCAGCTGGGGGGTGTCCACCTCCATGGAATGGCACTGTACCTTCCTCAGGACAAATGTGAGCATCCTGCAGGGACGGATGACAAAATCCAGGCAACAGAGAGCTTTCAGGACTGATGGGAGTATCAGGGCGCAGGTGACGAGAAGAGTGACAGGGAGCATGGTGAAGGGTGAGCTGGCATGAGGGCTGGCACAGGGTGGGCTGACACAAGGGCCAGTGGTTGTGTTGTGCTCTTTGCTGGACGCTGGAAGTTCCTGCTGGAACATCACATCTGTGACATCACAGTGGATCTAAAGAGCATCTTGTTCCAAGCTGAGCAATCTTCCCCAGTCCATGCTGCTCACAGCCCTGTTGCCAAGGATGGGGCATCCACAGCGTGGGCCAGTGCCTCAGCAGCCTCCGTGTAAAAGAGCTGCTTCCTCATATCCAACATCAATCAGCCTCCTGCAGTTGAAAGGCATCCCCTCTTGTCCTGTTGCCACAGGCCCGGCTGAACACTGTCCCCGTCTTTCCTGTGGGACCCTTCCAGTCCTGCAGAGCTGCAGTGAGGCCTCCCCAGTGTCTCCACTTTCCAGGCTGAGCATCCCCAGCCCCACTTGGACGGCAGTCAGGTAGATCAGGGGGAGTCAAGGCTGAAGTCAAACAGCATCAGGAACTGAGAGGTGGAAGCTTTAGGCCCAGGTTTGCCTCTATAATAACAGTGGAGGGGAAGATGGTGGGACACTGGCTCTGTTCTAACCGCTGAATATTTTCTTTTTTTTTTTTTTTCCCTTCTTTTCTGTCATGCTGATGCAGGTGTTGCTGTTTGCAAGGAAGCTTGGCACAATATCCATTGTCTTCTCCATTTGTGAAACACCGAGCAGAGTCTGGGCAGGCTGATGATGCAGAGCAAAACCTGCAAATACACAGGTGATCCTGAGCCTGGAGGATGCAGCTAAACCCGGCCAAAAATAATTTCTGGAAAGTCAAGCCTGGTTTACATTTTCTTGAGTTTGGCTATGCCAACTTCACCAGTCATTCATAAAAAAGCAAACATAAAGCTCAAACCAAAACAGACAAAAACCCAAACAAACTAACCCACGCAAACCAATCAAACAAATAGATTAAAAAAACGAATAAAACCAAAGAGAATGAGGAGTTAGTATTAGTTGTGAGGATATCACAGCAGGCAAATGGCTGCTTCCCAGAGGATCACCATGAAAAGCCACATATAACAGCTGCTCCAAGATGTAGCCAACAGGAGAACTGTAAAAGTGATACATGGCCACTTTGGGGGCAGCTCCACATTAAGGTGAAGGATGAGCACACACTGGTACAGATCCAGCATTCCTCACCCTCCAGGCTGCTGTGTGCTCCTGATGATGCAACTGAGAGCTTGGATAGCAGCAATGACAAACCTGCCTCTGGAATCAAAGTAGCCCCTCCTTTCTCCCCTGAACAATCAGCAAATTCTTGGTTCACTGATGCCTCTGCCAAACGAGAGGGGAAGGTGTGGAGATACAGGGCAGCAGCCCCCCACATTTCCTCTGGTGAACTAGTTATTACTGGGGGAGAAAGCAGTGCTCAGGCTGGGGAGCTGATAGCAGTTTGGAGTGTTTCCCAGCGTGTGGCACAGAATACCTCTCTTGTCTGTATCTACTCTGACTCCTCTGCTGTGCACCAAATGATCCTAACAATCCAGCACATTACCCTGGCCAACCTGTTCTGCTGGACCTCCCTTACTCTAGGGCTAGTACCACTTGTGCTAACACCCCCTCTGAATAAATATGCATGGGAAGCCTCTGGTGCTCTAGGGAAAGAGCATCGCATCAATACATGCTGGATAATTCCATCATTCTAACTTTTCTGCCTCTCGGGGGCAGGATTCTGTTGTGTTTACTTTTACGGAAGAACTCCGAGGGACATGAAGACCACCTAAACCATGATAAAACTGATGATACTTTTCTGCATCCTGCCACAACCCCATGGCCAGAAACCAGCTGAGTGGTCTGAAATAATTGTGGTAGCATGCAGAAAAAAAGTGAAAGGATCTTTTGAAGCACAAAAAGGTTTGTACGCACCCAAGCGTACAGGACTGGCACAATTTTACATTAACACAAACTCTAGAAGAATTTTGGCTTTGGTCTAAAAATACTGAACAGCTTTTTTTTTTTTTTTTTTTTTTAAGTTTAAAGTATTGATTTAAATCCTGGGGAGAACTTATCTTAATGTTGTGACACCTACCACTCAACAACAGGTTACGCTTGGCCTGAAAATTTTTGAAATTGGACCATACATAATCAGGAAAACAGGTCAACAACAAATATTCTTTAATCCAGCGTGGTCTCTCAAACAAGTAAAATTGCTGATGCAAAGAAATGTCTCAGAAATTCAGCCAGCTTGTTCACCTTTTTTGTAAACTTCTTTTCAGGGTTGGACGACCTGGTTGCGACAGCGGAACCCTTCTAAAAGACGGATGCTAAGAGACATAACCGGTGCTGTGGGAACAGGATTGGGAATTCTAAATAGCATTGATTCAGAAGTATTAATGAACACATTGGCTGCCACCACTAGATTTGACCAAATTCCAACAACCACTGCAGTCGTCCTTACTGGCCTTGGGAAGACATCAGGGCTTGCTATCAAACATATTACCAAGTTGGGAGGAAGCAAGCGTAAATGATCACAAATTGGTAATTGATGCACTCGGTGCCACACAAAAGAACGTTTCTTTAGCTCTCAGCTGTATCCAGGCTCAATTAGGGATGCAGTCGGTTGCTGCCTCGATTATAAGAGAAGGTGAAGAAGGCACTTTTCCTACTGAGATTCGGAAAATAGTTTGGGACAGTGCCGTTGATTTTGAAAAGGAATTCCAATCCCGGTGGAACCTAGTGAACTTTACCTATGACCCCATCACAAACATAGCCACAGCTTTGGTGTTAACCGTACGTGATGCCTCAAGTGCATTTGGTATTCCCCATCATTGCACTAGCACTGGGACACATATGGAGCCACTGGGAATGTGCTGGGGGCAACTGGGACCACGCTGGGGGCAACTGGGGACAAGGGTGAGTGACTGGGGCCCTGCTGGGAGAGACTGGGATCATACTGGACTCATACTGGGATCTTACTGGGAGTGACTGGGACTATTCTGGGGGCAAGTGGGAGAACTGGGAACACACGGGATGAAAGTGGGAACAACGGGAACAGTGCTGGGGGCAAATTGTATCATAATGGGGAATGACTGTCAGCAACTGGGCTCCTGCTGGGAGCAGCCCCTGGCGGCCCCGGGAGCCCCGCACCCCTTTCCCGGCCATGCCGCCCCTCCAGCCCCAGCACCCCCCATTGCCGGGGTGCCGGCACTGCCAGGGGTCCCCCCCTCTCGGGTTCCCCGCTGGGGCTTCTGGGGCTCTTCTCTCTCTGGGCTCCCGCTCAGGGCAGCCGCGGCTCTCCCGGGGCTCCCCAAAACCGGTGTCCCCCCGACGGGGCTCTGCCGCCACCCACACTGGGATCCCCCGAAAACACCTCTCGGGGACCCCCCGATGTCCCCCCGAGGGCCAGCTGCGGCTCGGCTTTGGAGCCCTGCCAGCTCCAAACATCCCTCCCAAAGAACCCGAACCCAGGCACCCCCCAGGATATTTGGGCCGAGCTCCCCCTCCCTGGGCACCTGCGGGATGGGGGCGATGCTCCCGGGGTGCTGCGAGCTCAGGCAGCGCCAGGGCCACGCGATTCCTTCTCTCCTCTCCTCCGGCTGCTCCCTGCTGCCGCTGCGCCTCTTCCTCCCTCCCTCCTCCTCCTCCCCCGCTCCGGGATCCTGAACCGTGAGGGGAAAGGAGCGAGGGAACGGCGTAACCGTGAGGGGAAAGGAGCGAGGAAAGGGCGGAACCGTGAGGGGAAAGGAGCGGGGCCAGGGGGACGCGCTGTCCTAAAAAAGCCCGGTTTGACCCAAAATCACCCAAAAGGGCATCAAATGCAGCCTACATCCACATGGTTCGGCCTGACACCAACCAAATGGGATTAAAAGTATCCAGAGGGCTCTAAAATCCAACCCAAGGGGCTTAAAACTGCCCCAAGTGTTTTATAGCCCTCAAGAAATGGCTTAAGATCACCCGTAAATCTTTCAAATGTGACTAAAATCCACCCTGAAAGTATCTGGTCCAGCCTAAAATCATCCAAAGGTATCTAAAATCACCAAAATGTCCCTGACACCAACACAAGAAGACCTAAAACCACCCTAAAAAGGCTTGGTTCAACCTAAAATTGCCCAAAGCAGCAAAAAACCCTACTTAAATGCACCCAAAATACACAAAAAAGGGACCTAAAATCACCCACACAGGATTAGGATTCACCCATATGGGCCCAGTTTTTCCTAAACTCACTCAAATGGGCCCCAGCCCCACCCACATGGGCCTAAAATCATCCAAAGGGGTCTGAAATCCCCCCTAAACCCCACCAGATTCGGCCTCAAATCAGCCACAGGGGCTGAAAATCCACCCAAAAAGGCTCAGGATCCCCGCAAGGGATCTGAAGCCCACCCTAAACCTGCCCGGTTCGGCCCAAAATCCCCCAAAGGGGCCGAGCCCGAGGCCGAGCCCGGGATCGGCTCCGGGGTCGCTCCGGGACCTCCGCGTCCGCTCCGGGCAGTTTTGGCCGCGGCCCCGGACGGGCCTGGGCGGGACCGGGAGGGACCAGGGAGGGCTCCGGAGGGGTTTGGGCATCTGGGGCTTTTTTGGGCTTTGGGGAATTGTGTTGGGAGTTTACAGGGAATTGTTGGGGTTTTTGGGGAGAATTATTGGGTGTGGGGGTGTTTGGGAATTTTGGGAGTTTGGATTTTGAGGGGTTTTCTTGGTGCTTTGAGTGGGAAGTTTTTTTCCTGGGGGTATTTGGGGGTTAATTGATTTTTTTTGTGTTTTCTTTTGAATTTTGGAAGGTTTTACTGGGATTTTGTGGGGATTTTGTGGGATCCTCTGGAATTATTTCTGGGTTTTATTGGGATTTTTAGGGGATTTGGAGGCATTTTATTGGAATTGTTGGGGCATTTAGTGGGATTCTTTGGGGATTTGGGTTTTTCAGTTATTTTAGTGGGGATTTGGGGGGGCTTGTGGGTTTTTTTGGGTGTTGCCAAGATTTCTTTGGGTCTCGTGAGGATTTTGTGGGGCTTGTTGTGGTTTTGGAGACATTTTTGGGGGGATTTGCGGGGTTTAATTGGGATTTTGTGAGCTTTTTTTGGGATTCGAGGGTATTCTAATGGGAATTTGTGAAATTTAATGGCGATTTCATGGGGTTTATTGGGACTTTCAGGGGTTTAAACCAGATGTTGGTGCCTCTCAGCCCTTCCCCACACCCTGGGACAACTCCAAAGCCCCCCAAAATTCCACTAAAACCCCCCAAAATCCCCCAAAAATCCCAATTAAAAACTCCTAAACACCAAAGAATCCCACAAAATCCCAGTGGAACCCACCAAAATTAAAAAAAAAAAAAAAACTCCCAAAAATTTCAATAAACCCCCCAAAAAATAACCACCCCAAAACCCTAAAAAATCCCCAAAATCCAAAATCCTCAAATCCCACAAAACCCCCATAACCCCACAAACCCAGTAATTCTCTCCAAAATCCAATAATTCCCCCTAATCTCCCAACAAAATCCCCCAAAGCCCATAAATGCCGCCAAAATCCCCCCAAAATCCCCCCAGAGCGCCCCAGACTCACCGGGGGCAGTCCTGGATCAGGGGGCACCGGCCGGTGGAACAGAAGCCGCTTCAGGGGGCCCGCGGAGCTTTTTGGGGAGGGGGCACCATGGGAGACCCCCCAAAAACGGGGGAGGGGAACCCCTGTGGTACCCCCTGCCCTGAATGCCCCCTCCCCCGGTTCAGGAGTAGCCAAACTCAAGAAAATGTAAACCAGGCTTGACTTTCCAGAAATTATTTTTGGCCGGGTTTAGCTGCATCCTCCAGGCTCAGGATCACCAGTGTATTTGCAGGTTTTGCTCTGCATCATCAGCTTGCCCAGACTCTGCTCGGTGTTTCACAAATGGAGAAGACAATGGATATTGTGCCAAGCTTCCTTGCAAACAGCAACACCTGCATCAGCATGACAGAAAAGAAGGGAAAAAAAAAAAAAAAAAGAAAATATTCACCGGTTAGAACAGAGCCAGTGTCCCACCATCTTCCCCTCCACTGTTATTACAGAGGCAAACCTGGGCCTAAAGCTTCCACCTCTCAGTTCCTGATGCTGTTTGACTTCAGCCTTGACTCCCCCTGATCTACCTGACTGCTGTCCAAGTGGGGCTGGGGATGCTCAGCCTGGAAACAGGAGACACTGGGGAGGCCTCAGTGCAGCTCTGCAGGACTGGAAGGGTCCCACAGGAAAGACGGGGACAGTGTTCAGCCGGGCCCGTGGCAACAGGACAAGGGGGGATGCCTTTCAACTGCAGGAGGCTGATTGATGTTGGATCTGAGGGAGCTGCTCTTTTACACGGAGGCTGCTGAGGCACTGGCCCAGGCTGTGGATGCCCCATCCTTGGCAACAGGGCTGTGAGCAGCATGGGCTGGGGAAGATTGCTCAGCTTGGAACAAGATGCTCTTTAGATCCACTGTGATGTCACAGATGTGATGTTCCAGCAGGAACTTCCAGCGTCCAGCAAAGAGCACAACACAACCACTGGCCCTTGTGTCAGCCCACCCTGTGCCAGCCCTCGTGCCAGCTCACCCTTCACCATGCTCCCTGTCACTCTTCTCGTCACCTGCGCCCTGATACTCCCATCAGTCCTGAAAGCTCTCTGTTGCCTGGATTTTGTCATCCGTCCCTGCAGGATGCTCACATTTGTCCTGAGGAAGGTACAGTGCCATTCCATGGAGGTGGACACCCCCCAGCTGCCCGGCTGGGCTGGAGTTCTGTGGGGATGGGGTGGGACAGGGACCCCACTCTGAGGTGTTGCTACCTCTGAAGGCTGTCACCGAGAGAGAGGACGAGATGGAGGTGGACATGCAGGCTGATAGAGAGGAGGACATGGAAGTGGATGGAGAAGAGAGTGGAGACAATGCGATGGAGGTGGACATGGAGATTGATACAGAGGAGGAGATGGAAGTGGATGGAGAAGAGAGTGGAGAGGAAGAGATGGAGGTGGACATGCAGATTGATACAGAGGAGGAGATGCAAGTGGATGGAGAAGAGACTGGAGAGGAAGAGATGGAGGTGGACATGCAGGCTGATAGAGAGGAGGAGATGGAAGTGGATGGGGAAGAGAGTGGAGACGATGCAATGGAGGTGGACATGCAGGCGGATAGAGAGGAGGAGATGGAAGTGGATGGGGAAGAGAGTGGAGACGATGCGATGGAAGTGGACATGGAGATTGATACAGAGGAGGAGATGCAAGTGGATGGAGAAGAGACTGGAGAGGAAGAGATGGAGGTGGACATGCAGATGGATACAGAGGAGAAGATGGAAGTGGATGGAGAAGAGACTGGTGAAGAAGAGATGGAGGTAGATGTGGAAGAGGAGATGGACGTGGAAATGGAAGAGTACCTTGAGGATATGGACATTGATGAGAACGATGAGGAAGAGGCCATGATCTTGGGATGAAGAGCAATACCAGCGGCAGGACAGGCATGTGGTCCCCACAGGCAGAGCGGGTCCCCTGCTGCCAGGCTGGGACTGGGCTGGGTGGTCCCTGCTCAGGGATGTGGGACCCGGTGCATTGGGTTCTGGTGGCCATCCCCAGCCTGTGCTGCGCTTGCTGGGCCAGCCTGGGGGCACATGGAAGAGCCCTCTCTGCCTGACTGGTGTGACCGTGCCTCTTGCTTTTCCTCAAGGACCGATGGAGATCCCGGACAAAGATGCCACCCTTTTGTACATACGTTGTAGAGTTTGTTGTTGTCTTTAGGCCATAGGTTTTAGGGCTTCTTTTTGTCTTCTGTAAATACATTTCATAGACTTTTGTTAGATATGTTCTTAGGTATATACGTTCCATAGATAGTTGTTGTTACAAATATTCTTACAATGTAAATGTGTTCTGTGTTTTCTTTGCTGTTTTTCTGAAAATAAACAAGCTTTATTTTTCACACCCCAGTTCTCTTTCCATTTGCTTCAGGCACAGGTAGCATTTGCAAAGTTGTGGTTTCCGCTTGCTCCAGGTTCCCAGGGCTGGAGGTCGGTGGGGGCGCTGGCACAGCCACAAGCTTTTGTTTGGGGGCAATATTGGGAAGGGGGTGGGAGAGGGGGCACAGGGGGAGGTGGGACCCACTGAGGCTCCCCCAGGTCACCCCAGGACCCCCAGGCCCCGTCCCAGCCCCCCCAGTTCCCTCCACAGCCCCGGCTGAGGGGGGCTCAGCCCAGGAGACGCCGTCGTTCGGGGCTCCCCCGAGGGCAGCCGCCAACGGGAGAGCTCCCGGCTCGGAGAGGCCCCAGCAGAGGAGGGGATCTTGTCCCTCCTCGAGGGCCCTGAAGGGTCTTCAGGCCCCTCTGAAGAGGAGTTTTTCTCTTTTTAGGGATGTTTGGGGGGACCTCACCCCTCCAAGGGTGTTTTTTCCTCCCCATTTTCAGGTGTTTGTGGGGCCACAGCCCCACAAGCCCCTTTTCAGGGGTGATCATGACAGCTTTAAGTGACATTTTTCTGGGGGACTCACTCCAAGCCGCTGTAGGGGATGTTTTGCCCCCCAGGGTGGATTTTTGGGGTTTAAGGGCCCCCGCTCTGGTCGGGTCCCACTCTAACTCCCCTGAAGAGGCCAACACCACTCCTGCTGATTCCGGCAGCGGAGCCCTAGGAGGGTTGTAAGAGTTGAAATTTTTAAATTTCATTTTTATTCTATTTTATTTAAATTAAGATTTATTGATTTTTAGTTTTATTATAACTCGTTGAGAGGACAGCAAGGACATTCAAGGGCAGGAACATTTTTTCCTGGCTGGTGACTGGAATTTCAGACCCTGGCAGTGTGTGCAGAACCACACAGACTGGGATCAAACATGGGCTGGGATCACCTGGACTGAGATCCTATGGACTGGGACCATATGGAATGGGACCATAGGGATCAGGACGGTACACACTGGGATAAACTGGGTTGAGATTATATGGACTGGGACCACATGGACTGGGATTGCACAGACTGGGATCCCATGGACTGGGAAAAAGCATTGGCTACCATTGGCTACCATCCACATAGAAAGGTGGCCACCTCAAGTTGTCTTGATCCTTTTTGGGTGTCCCATCCCCCTCTTTCCCCCGCCTTCCCCATCATTCCCCCAATCCCCGCTCCCCTCCCCTGTGTTTGGTTTTGGGGGTTCCAGGCCCCTCCTGCTCCGTGGGGGGGGTCCCAATCCCTCTTTGGTTTAATTTGGGGCCCCCAACCCCTTCTCACCGCGACCCCCGCGGCCGGGGGGGCTCTCAGCACCACCAGTGCCACCAGTCCGGCCCCAGCTGCCCCCGCACGCCCCATCCCCATCCCCAGGGTCACCTCCCCCCTCCCCAAATTCCGCTCCCGGGGAGCGCTGGGCGCTGCGGGTCCGCCTGGCGACTGAGGAGTCATCGAGAACAAGCGATCTGATTGGCTAGAAATGGCCTCGCGCAGTCTCTGATTGGCTAGCGCATTGAGAAGCGTTTTGATCTGCCTGGCAACCGATGAGCAGCGCTATCGCAGGCGCTGATTGCCTGAAAATCGCCAGCCCGGCAACTGAGTTGTCAGCAGCGCCGCGCGCTCTGATTGGCCAGGAGCTGTTTTGGGGTGGGGACGGGGGGAACTGGGGACCCCCAGGAGCCCCCCGGCTTTGGGGGTTTCCATCCCCCCTCGGCCCTCGGGGCGGCCCTGGGGCCACCCCAACACCCCCAAAGTGGGGAGGGTCCCCGGAGCCCTTTGGATCCCCCAAAAATGGGCTGGAAGCGGCAGGAGCCGCCCCAAAAAGGGATTGAAGGCTCCGGTCCGGGAATGGGGGAGGCTCCGGGGATGGCTCCGATCCGGATCGGGGCGGGCTGGGATTGAGGGAGGGTCCGTTCAGCGACTGGGGAGGGGGACTGGGTCAGGGGCTGGCATTGGGGAGGGTTTGGGAACTGGGGAGGGGTCTGGGATTGAGGGGATTGCTCCATCCCGGGATTGGGGCAGGGTCGCTCCCTGGGGGCGGGGTCCATTATTGGGTCAAGGTTTCTCCCCTTCCCGAGCCCAATCCCGTTCCTGATCCTGTTCCCAATCCCAATCTCATTCCCATTTCTGTTCCCGTTCCCGATCTCATTCCCGACCCCGATCCCACTCCCATTCCCGATCCCGATCCTGTTCTCAGTCCTGGTCCCGCCGCTGTTTCCAGTAAATGGCTCTGCTCTCAACCCCGACCCCAAACCCAGCGGGTCAAACACCCCAGATCCTGGGGTCAACTCCCCCCGACCCCAAATCCTGGGGGTTCAAACACTGGGGGGGTCAAACACCCTCAAACCCAAACTCTGGGATGTCAAGCCCCACCCCCAGCCCCGAACCCCAAATTTTAGGATCAAACCCTCCAAATCCCAGATCCTGGGGTGTCAAACACTCCCCAATTCCCAAACAATGGGGTTAAATCCCCCTGACCCCAAATCCTGGGGTTTGAAACATTTGGGGTGTCCAACACCCCCAATTCCCAAAATCTTGGCTGAAATCCCCCCAAATCCCAAATCCTGAGGTGTCAAACACCCCACACCCCCAAAGTTTGGGGTTAAAACCCCCAATCTCCAACTTCCTGGGGTTTGAAATATCTGGGGTGCCCAACCCACCTCCTCCCCAAAGTTTGGGCTCAAACACCCCAATACCCAAACTTTGGGGTCAAGGCCCCCCGATCCCAAACGTGGGGGTGTCAAATCCCCCTGATCCTCTCAACTTTGGGGTTAAATCCCCCTTAAATCCTGGGGTCAATGCCCAAATTCTGGGGTCAAAACCCCCTGACCCCAAATCCTGGAGTTTGAAACATCTGGGTTGTCCAAATGCCCTGATCCCAAAGTTTGGGGGTCAAACCACCCTGATCCTCAAATCCTGAGGTCAAAAACCCCAAATCCCAAACCCTGGTGTCAAACCCCTCCAAACCCCAAATTTTAGGATCAAACACCCCCAATTCCCAAAGCTTGGGGTCAAAATCCCCCAAACCCTTAGGCGTCAACCCCCCCCCCACCCCCTAAATTTTTAAGATCAAACACCCCCAATCCCCAAAGTTTGGGGTCATGACCCCCCCAGTCCCCAATCCCCTCCCCCCAAACCCCCTCCAGCCCTGGGGGGCACAGTGGGGTTTGGGTTTATTTGGGATTTTTTTGGGGTTATTTGGGGTTTGTTTAGGTTTATTTGGGGTTTGTTTGGGGTGATTTGGGGTTATTTGGGGTTTGTTTAGAGTTATTTGGGGTTTATTTGGGGTTATTTGGGCAGCTCCAGGTGCAATGTCTGCAGAGACCCTGGGTCCAACGCTGGGGAAAAAAAGGGGATTGGGGTGGGAATTGGGGGATTCAGGATGGGGAAAGATCCTGGGTGGGAAAAGGGGATTTGGGGTTGAAAAAGAGATTTGGGGTGGGAGAAGGGGATTGGGGTGGGGAAAGGGGAATTGGGGTGGTAAAGAAGATTTGGCATGCACAAAGAAATATTTGGGGTGGAAAAGGGAGATTTTGGGATGGGAAAAGGGATTTGGGGACACACAAAGGATCTGGGGTGGAAAAGGGAGAATTTGTGGTGGGAAAATGAAATTTGGGTTGCACAAAGAAGGATTTGAGATCAAAAAAGGAGCTTTGGGATGAAAAGATATTTTGAGGTTGAAAAAAGGAAGATTTGGGACAAAAAAGGGAGGATTTGGGATAAACAAGGGAGGATTTAGGATAACAAAGGAGAACTTGAGATAAAAAAAGAAGGATTTGGGATAAAAAAAGGAGAATTAAGTACAAAAAAGGAGGATTTCGGATGAACTGAACTTACCTGGGGGAGTGGGGGCGTGCAGGGGGGTTTGGGGCAGGGTCAGGACCATTTTTGGGGCAGTTTTCTGGGATTTTGAAATATTTCGATGGGATTTGGGGGCAGGTCTATGGCATTTGGGGACAGTTTGATGGGATTTATGGTGTGTTGGGGTGGTTTTGAGGGATTTTCAGGTGTTTCTATGGGCTTTTGGGCTGGTCTGGAGGGTCTTTAGGGTGTTTCTATGGGATTTTGGGGCAGCTTGAAGGATTTGGGGCAGCTTTAGGGTATTCAGGGGCAATTTTGAGGGGTTTTGGGGGGGTTTGGTGGGATTTCAGGACATTTCTATGGGATTTTGGGGTGGTTTGGTGGGATTTTGGGTGTTTTGCGGCGGTTTTTGGGTATTTAGGGGTGGGTTTGATGCATTTTTTTGTGATTTTTGGGTATTTCAGGCCCGTTTTTTTTTTAGTTTGGGGTTATTTTGGAGTTATTTTGGAATGTTCCCCCAGATACCTGGGAATGTTCCCCAGACACCTGGGAATGTTCCCCCAGAAACCCGGGAATGTTCCCCAGACACCTGGGAATGTTCCCCCAGAAACCTGGGAATGTTCCCCAAAAACCCAGGAATGTTCCCCGAGACACCCGGGAATGTTCCCCCAGAAACCTGGGAATGTTCCCCACAAATCCAGAAATGCTCCCAAAAAAAAAAAAACAATATCCTGAAATAGTCTCCCAGAAACTCAGAAATTTTCCCCAAAGAAATCCAGAAATGATGCTCCAAAAAATCCGGGAACATTCCCAACAAACTAGGAAATTCCTCCAGAAAATCGAGAATTATTCCCCCCCAAAGAATCCAAACCAAACCTCGTTCCCCATCCAGAAACATTCCCCAAAAAATCCAGAAATTCCCCCTTGAAAAAAATCCAGAAATCCCTCCCCAAAAACTAGTAACTCCCCCATCAAAACCTTAGAAATTCCCCCCTAAGAAGTCCAGTATTTCCTTCCCCCCCCCCTCAAATTTGGTATTTTCCCCCCAAAATCCAGAAATTCCCCTCTAAAAACCAGATATTCCCCCCAAAAATCCCGATATTTTCCCAAAACATCCAGCCCCAAGCCCCCCTCATCCTCTCTCCCCCCCGAGCCCCAAAATCCCCAAGTGCCCTAAAGCCCGGCCGGAATCCCCAGAATGCCCGGAATGCCGGGACTGCCCCAGACCTCACTGGCTGAGGAGCACGGAGAGCATCAGCTCCTGGGGCTGCTCAGGGAGCTCGGGCAGGAACAGGATGTGCTTCGGGGCTTCCCACAGCTGGGGGAAACGGGAGAAAAACCCCAAAATCAGCCCCAAAGCTGCCCCAATCAGGCCCAAAATCTGCCAAAAGTCACTCTGGATACACACCAAAAAAATCTGTCCAAAATCCCCCAAAATCCTAAAAAAAAACACCCACAAAAATTGCCCAAAATCCCCAAAAAAACCACAAAAATCACCCCAAAATCCCACAAAAGTCTTTCCCAAACCCCACAGAAACCCCACCTAAATCCAATAAAAATCTCCTCAAAATACTCACCAAAAATCCCATCAAAAATCCCACTAAAAAATTCACAACAAAATTCCACAAAAATCCCCTCAAATGCCCGCAAAACTTTCACAAAGAATCCTCAAAAATCCCACAAAATCCACCCAAAATTCCAGGTAAAGCCCCACCAAAATTCCACAAAAGTGCCCCAAAATCCCCCATAGAATCCTCCCACTAAAAATCCCCACAAGAATCGCCCCAAAGCCCACACAAATCCTTCAAAATCCCAACAAAAATCACACCCAAAATCCCCCCTAAATCCCACAGAAAAATCTCTCAAAAAGTCCCACTAAATCCCCGTGAAAATCCCACAGAATCCACACAGAAAAATCTGCACAAAAATCCCCCCAAAAATCTCCAAAGCACACAAAATCCACACATAACATCCCTCCAAATCACCCAAAATATCCCACAAAAATTTCCCCAGAAACCCCCCAAACTCCACCAAAAATCCACTCAAAAAATCTGCACCAAAATCCCACCAAACCCCTCTCAAATCCCCCAAAAATGCTCCCAAGTCCCTTCAAATCCCACCCAAAGTCTGAGAAAATCCAACCAAAAAATCCCTACAAAAACTTCCCTCAAAATCCCACCAAACCCCAACAAAATCTCACAAAATCCACCCCAGAAATCCCACAAAGATCACTCAAAAAAATTCCTGCAAAAATCCTCCAAAATCCTCCTCACAATCCCCAATAAACCCTCCCAAAAATTCCAGTGAAAACCTCCCATAAATATTCCGCCCATAAAATCCCATATGTCTGGACTCAAGGGCTCAGACGGGAATTGGTCCCTAATCCAAATCCCTTAAATCCCATTAAAATCCCATCAAATACCCAAAAAAATCTTATCAAACCTCATTAAAATCCCATAAGATTCCATTAAAATCCCTTAAGTTCTCACTAAAATCCCATAAAACCTCTCTGAAATCCCACAAGTCCCCTCAGTCCCTCAGGTTTTGGGGTCACTTGTTGGGGAAGATGAAATAGGAAAACCTTATAAATATGATTGCCTGGCAAAAGATTTGGAAAATACAGACATTGAGATGAGAACTAGATTTGAAATAACAAACCTTGACTACTGAATAACTAGAAAATAATAGTATAGCCAGGCTGAAAGCAACCCCCCCTTCTGATTAAACAACGCCCTTTACCTGCAGATAGGTCCAAAGGTCAAATGGAATGCTCTGTCTCACCCCCAATGTATGGTTCATCCCACACCTGTGACCCTCCCCTGAAGTATCAGGTATCTGTGACCCCATTGGCCCAAGTCCTGCTCCAGCCCACCTTGAAGCCCCCTGATAAGGTGTGCCCGAGGGACCAGACTCTTTCTTGGACCTTCCCCTGGGACCCTCACCTGGAACCCTCGCTCTCTCCCTCTCCCTGGGCCTGCCACGAGTTGGGCCTGGCAACTCCAAGCAGGGCCTTTGACCCCTTTTAATAAACCACATCTTCCAAGACCTGACTTCAGAGAACTCTCATCCATCCAAACCGTCCTGGAGTCCCGCGCTCTCTGCAGAGATGAAGATGGTCAGAGTAACAAGAAGACAGAGTGGCAATGCTACAGATGCCCTGAGGAATTCAGTCCATGTTTGGCATCCTTTAAGGGAGATGAAAAAAATGAACTCTTGCTTTTTTCTTCACTGGCAATGGAACAAAGCTATTTAATTTTAGAACAAAGCCATCTCATGTCTTTCTTCTAAGGACAAGCAAAGGAAGGTTGGAAAGCCACAAATCCACAGGCAAAGCCATGGCTGTGTCACTGCTCATCACCAAGGAGTGGGGACAGGTGACAGGTCTGGAGTTGAATCCACCTCCACCATGCCAGATATATCCCCAGTGTGATGGCACCCTCAGGCTTGCTCCCTTGGCCAACATGATCCTAAAACTGCCAGAACAGGCAGCCAGGGGGGAGCTTTGCTCTGGTGCACCCTTGTCTTACTGCACACACATCAATCAGTGAGGAATGACTTTGCACTCGAGTTCAGATTCCTGTTGAAACTCCTGCTTTGGACACAAACCCATGTAACTGTCTCCAGATGCAAGGGTCACAGCTGTACAGTCATGCTGCCAGATGTCTACCATGGCCAGTTACCAACCACTGATTGATTCTCTTAATTCAAGTGCCAGATCCCTCCTATTACAGCTCCTCTCCCCCTTGATGCCTTGCATCACAGCCAGCAGACTATCCTTCATCCTGAGGATCTAGGGTGCTCTTTGCCAGCTGCATCCAATCTTGCATCTATTCTTCATCTCCATTGCCACTACCAAATTACTGTGAGATAGCTCTTCATGCAGATGAAGGCTGAATGTTAATTAATAGTGTTAATATCTGCCAATGTGTTTCCTTATCATCTCCACCAAGCTCTTTTACCAAGACATAATCAGGCTGTTTTACTTCTATCCTGGCTCTGATCCTCTGTCTGCATCTCTTGTTACCAGCCAGTCCTTCTACATCAGGTAAGTCCAAAATCCCCAATAGAACAAAACCAACACTCTTTCTCAAAAAGATCATATTTCTCTCTTTGCATGAAATCAATCCAGCTATCTGCATCTAAAAGAGTGAAATGTTCTTTTTCTTCTAGAGTGACTTTTTAGCCAGTCCTGGATCTTAAACCACTATTAAAACCTATTATTTGGATTGTACTGCCCCAATGCACAAACCTCACCTTCTCCCACATTTCCCCCTGCCTGCTCTTTCATTTCTCTAGGCCATGTCCCAAAAACTTAGCTTTCTAACACAATCATATTATTCTTCTCCAACAGCAACTTCCATTTGCTGCCCCATCCCTGTATTTTCCAATCAACATCTCAGCACACAGTTTTCCAGCCTTATCCCCTCCCAGTTTTACTAGGTCTTCTCTCATTCTCCACTTCACATTGCCCCACAAAAAGAAAAGCTTCCTACCTGGTTAGAACACATTTCTACCCCAGTACTGGTTCTTCAGTGGTAGAAAACATTTCAGACCACAGCAGATTTTCTTTCAATTGAGATAGCTCAACATCAGCTTCTCAAAGCTTACCAACAACCAAGGCTCAGCTTCTCTGCTGCAAGAAACTCAGCAGACTACTTAAAGCTTCACAAACTTCTGCAAAAGACCCTCAGCTCTCTACACATCCCTCATATCCTTTCCTGGTCATTAATCACTCCTTCCACCTGAGAGGGCAGGAAATTGCAGACAGATGGGTCCCTTTCAAGGGCCTCTTGACACCCTGAGAGCTTCCCTCATCTTCCTTCAAACTGCCTTCTTCTGCTTCTCCCCATACCCTAAAATCAGTGCTCATCTCCTGTGTTTGTGCCCATCTGTATCTTCTTCAACCTTTATTTTTTTTCTTCCTTTCAAAGGTAAATTGTCTAAATCACAAAAACCTTTACTTGGCTGAATGGAGTGATCGCATAATCAATGGATCTGTAAACCCCGTGTTTCTGCTGCTCCTTATCGCCTGTTCACACCTTTAAAACAGCAGCAAACATCCACCCTACCTCCTCCCTGAGCGGGGCCACTGCAATCCCCTTATCTGACTCCTACATAAAGCACTCCAGAGCATTCCTTGAGACACCTTCTGCCTCCCAGAAGGTGTCTGGGATGGCTGAAACAGTTCTTTAAACCAGGAATCAAACACTTCTCTTTAAAGCATTTCAGTGCTTGATAGAGAAACATCGTACATCGATTGCAATTAACAGGGAGGAGACATCTCCTTGCTCCACACGAAAACGTTGTCAGCCATTAACACCTTCAGGAGGCTCTGCTTGAGTGGAAATAGTGCACCTTGGGATCTCGGCTATCAATCTGCTCAGCAGGGGAAGGGGTCAGAATGGTGAAAAAACAGCTATTTGGGCCTTCAAAACAGTTTCTCTTGCAAGTCATTCTCCCCTTGAGTTTCTGTTCTAGTTAACAAATGGTGAAGCTGCCACACTTCTGATTTTCCACAGAGCTATCCTCAGTAAAAGCTGTCATGTCAATGTTTCCACGACATAGCCCTGGGGGCGGCGGGAGCGGGCTCGCCCGCTCCGACCGCGGGCTCGTCCTGCGGGGCAGCGGCGTCTCCCGTTCCCGAGCCTGCGCAGCCTGCTGGGCGTGCGGCGGCAGTGGGAGCCGCCGGAGCCGGGGCGCTGGCCGCTGTTCCGTCGGGCCCCGGCCCAGCAGGCGGGCAGCCCGCCCCGCTCCGCCCGGCGGGGGCGGTGCCCGCTGCGCGGCTCCGCGGCACGGCTCCGCCGCTCCTTGGGCCGTGCCGGGCTCCCTCGTGTCGGCCCGCGGTGCCGCGGCTCCGCACACCGCGTCTCTCTCTGCGCCCCATCCCTGCCCCGCGCCGGGGGCGGGGGGCGCCGCGCCGGGTCTCCGTTCCGCGCCGGCGCCTGTGTCCGCCGCGGTGCCCTCTGCCAGCGCTGCGGCGGGCGGCACCGCCGAGCTGCCGGCTGCTTCGGCCCCGCTCCCCCGCCTGCCGCGGGGGCTGAGGCTGCGGCGGGGCGCGGGGCTGTTTACCTTGAGCGCGGCTGCTGACGCGGCCGGCGGGAGGCCGGTGGGTTCCCGTGGCCGCGGACCCTCCCCGTCGGCTTTGTGGACCCTCCCCGCCTGCCAGGTGACCGTGCGTCCCAGGGACCGCGGGCGGTTTTGGCAGGAGGTCCTCGGTAAGGCTGAGGAGATGTGCGACTCTGCCTCCTCGCAGCGCCTGCAGGATCGCGGAGGAGGCTCCTCTGGCTCTGCTGATGCTGCGGGGAGCGTGGTGTCAAGTGATGCTGCGCTGCCTCGCAGTCAGGCGGCTGCTGCTGTCCCTGTGGAGCCCACGGGACGGGACACGGCAGGTGATGCGACCTTGCCAGGGGGTCCCAAGGCTTTCCCTGTGCTTAGGGGCGTTACTCACAGCACCCATCAGCCTTTATCGTTTAAGATGGTGAAAGAAATCCGTGACACCGTTGCCCTGCGTGGTGTCGGGTCTGCTGAAGTTATGCAGACGATCGGAATGCTCGTTGCTGAGTTGCTGACACCTTCCGACATCCGTTCTGTGGCACATGCTCTTTTTGACTCTGTGCAGTTTGAGGTTTTTGAGGCCAAGTGGGCTCGTTTGGCGGCCAGCACAGTGCAAAGGAATGCTGTGCTCGGGCAGCAGGATCCCCTCGTGAGGATGACCTCATGCAACAAGCTCTGTGATGTCACAGCCCAATCTGTGACCTCACACAACCCACGCTGTGCTGTCACACAGCCCCTCTCTGACATCACAGCTGCTCTGTGCCTCCATGACACAGCCACAGAGGTGCTGCTGTCACAGATTGGGCTATGGCATCACAGAGTTTGTTGTGTGAGGTCATCAAGCAGCTAAGGCATGATAGAGGGGACAGTGTGACATCAGAGAGCAGGCTGTGACATCATGGCATGGCTGTATGACATCATAGAGCGGGCTGTGAGGTCAAAGTGTGTGCTGTGACATCACAGAGTGGCAGTATGACATCACAGGGAGGGTTTTGTGACATCAGAGAGTGGACTGTGACATCATAGAGTCGGGTATGAGGCCATAGAGCAGATTCTGCTGTCATGGAGGGTGGCTCTGTGACATCAGAGTGTGGGTTGTGACATCACCGGGTGGCTGTGTAACTTCATAGAGCAGGCTGTGACATCAAAGAACAAACAGTGAGATTGCAGGGTGACATGTCAGAGTCTTCTGTGACATCACAGAGCAGCTGTCTGACATCACAGGGTGACATCTCAGAGTTGTCTCTGTGACATCACAGGGGCTGTGTGACATCACAGGGGCTGTGTGAGGTCACTGGGGAGGTGACTCTGCCCCAGCCCCCCCTCCCAGTTCCCCCAGAGAAGTCCAACGCTGCTCGTGCACAGCGGGGTCCCCTGTCCCCCCAGGTCCCCCCGCCCCCGGCGCCGCAGCCTCCCCCAGAGGATGTTCCACGAGATCGAGCCCAGAGCCTGACACAGGGCCATGGGGGGCGGGACAGGGGACAGGGACCCCCCGGCAGCGTGCTCGTATTCCCCAGGGCCAGAGCCTGGCCCAGGGCTCCTTCACCCTGTTACCAACGAGGGCTTGAGAGCGCTGAAAAAATCCCCAGCAAGGGAGCAGCAAAAACCAGATTTAATATTGAGCAACAGCACCACAATGTTCCTTGGCAAGAGTCACTCTGCTCCTGACTGGACACTTCAGGCACACCAAGGAAACAAAGCAACAACAAAACCAAACAGAATCCAGGCAATCAAACCAGAAATGAACCGAGAACTGTCCCTGTGTGAGTGTGAGACACAAGGAAATGAGGGCAAGGATAAAAGGAATACAGGCCCAAGAGCTTACAGAGCTCAAACTTAACAGGACTTAACTTATACCTTAAACTTAACTTCCACCTTCAACTTCACAATTTAGCAAAAGAACAGCACTTTACAGTATTTAACCTAACTTATAACCTATGACTTTGCAATTTAACTGAGAAATAACATTTAACAATATTCAACTTGGCTTATATTTTAAACCTAACAACTTAGCAAAGAACAACTCTTAGCACAAATTAACTTAGCTTAGACCTTGTGATTTAACCCTACTGACAGGCCTGACTGGCTCAGCTCTCCAAGGCACTCAGACCCATCAGAGAGCAGCATTTCTGCCACATTTCCCGAGCACAGGCACTCCTGTGTGCACACAGACACAAAGAGTCAGTGCAAGGCACCTGTGAGAAATTCCCCTGAGGTCCGGGAAATGCTCCCTGCAGATGCTTTGGCATCTCCCCAGCGGGGGAAGGGTTGAGCCTGGAGGAGTGGGGGGATCGGCCCAGGCTCCCTCGTTGTTGGGGATCCCCGAGTGCAGCAAACGGGAGAGTTCCCGGCTCGGAGAGGCCCCACTCCGAGGGAGTCGCTGGCCCAGGAGAGCTCCAAGGGGCTCCTTTTGGAGCGCTGTCTGTAGGGCCCCAAGAGAGGGGCTTCAGTGCCAGCAATGTTTCATCCTGGCCGCACTTGGCATCCACAGCTTTCTTTGGCAGGGTGAGAACAAGGCTGTTGTGCCACCGAGGGAACAAAAACACTTCCCGGGGCTGCTCCTAAAGCAGCCAGGAGCTGGTTGGGCAGCAGCAGTGCCTGGAGCAGACAGTGTTTGTGATGAGCTCCAAGGAGCTGAGCCCAGGGGCTGTTGGCCAAGGCCGAGGCCCAGCGAGCATTTCTCAGCTGTCAGGGCGGCCGGAGAAGGTGGAGGCGGGGGAATAATTCACGCCCTCAGTGTGCTCCCAGTCGCTCCCAGTATTTCCATGTCCGTGCCCCAAGTGCTGCTCCCAGCCCTGATCCGTGGGGATGGGAATGTCCCGCTCCCTTGCCGGGGCAGGGTCACACCTGAGCCAGGTGTGCAGGGCAGGCCCTTGCCCTGACCCCCAGCACTGTCCCAGCTGCAGGATCTGCTTCCCACCGGCCTCTTCCTCCTGCGGCCCCGAGCCCAGCTTGGTGCTGAACAAAGGGGCTGGGCCGGGGCCATTCCCCGGCGGGGGCTGCACACCCTCCTGCCCCCTCCCCAAATTCCCTCTGGGGGAGCAGGAGCTGGGGCTGGAGCCCTGTGGGGAGGGACAAGGGGGTGACAATGGGATGGGGGGTGTCACACACGCTCTGGGGGGACACACACGGCCCCGGGGACCCCCCCATATCTTCTGCAGAGCCAGGACGATGAACCCCAACATGGAGCCACTGAGCTCTGGCAGTATCTTGAGGGTGGGGTCTGGTGGCAGCTTTGGGAGTCTGGGGGAGTCACAACCACCCAAAAACGCCCTCCCAGACCCACAGCCACTCCCAGACTCCTCCAACCACCCCACAGCTCCCAGCCAGGATCCCCCCCCCAACTACTCCCTGCAAGATAAATGACCCCAAGAACCACCAAAACCCGTTTCCATCTCCCCCAGGACCCACCCAAATTCTCTGCAAGCCACACAGCCCTGTCAGGGACCCAAATCTCCCTCATAGACCCTGCCAAGCGCCCTCCCAGCACCACAAATGCCCACAGGATTGACAGAAGCCCTTCCCAGTCCCCCCAGGAGCCCCTAAACGCCCACCTCCCATGGCACTGACCAGGAGAGGTTGGTGGACAGGAACATTTACAGCCAGGATCAGCTCGGGCACTTCAGCAGTGATTTGGGCACTTTGGGGGAACATCCCGGATAGGGAGACCCAGGCCAGGGACTGGGACAGACAATTAGAATTCTTGGAGAACAGGCGGGCTCAGGTGGACACCTTTTGCCGGCACACCTATGAGATTGTGGACATGTCCCCTGCCTTTGATAGCTTCAGAACACCCAAATCCTCCCAAATATTCTATTGAACCAACCCCAAATTCACCCCCAAATCCTGGTAAATGGTGCAGCTTTAGATCTCTTTGCTCAATCTCTTTATTTTCACCCCAGTTTTGGTTTTTAGACAGTGTGAGGAAAGAAATTATTGAAATGGAAAAGACCTCCAAGATCATGCAGCACTGCTTGATGCCACCAGAAGAAATAACTGGACAGAGCGGGTGAAATTTCTTTGGGGTGTAAAGTCAACAAATCGCTTTCTGCCAGTGAATTTCCAGTTTAGATCAGAGTCCTGATGGATGTTCCTGCCTCTGTGTTCATACAGGTGCCTATGGGGATCCAGGAGGACATGGAGACCACCTTCCAGGTGTCTTCTCAGCAGGGATCACTGGGAATGTGGGTCACCAGGGCTCTGACCAAAGTGGGTCCTCCCATGGGGGATGGAGTTGGAGCAGGGCACGAAGCTCTTCCCACAGCTGAGGCATTTGCAGGGCTTCCCTTACCGGTGCCTCCGTTGGTGTTGGGTCAAGGTAGAGCTTCTGGAGCTCTTCCCACACTGGGGACACTCGTAGGGCCTCTCCCCAGTGTGGATGCGCTGGTGGGTGACGAGGTGGGACTTTTGTTTGAAGCCCTTCCCGCAGTCGGGGCAGCGGAAAGGCCTCTCCTCCGTGTGAATCCGCTGGTACCTGAGGAGACTGGAGCTGGTCTGAAACCTCTTCTGACACTCGGGACACTCGTAGGGCCTCTCCCCAGTGTGCATGCGTTGGTGGGTGACGAGGTGAGAGCTGCAGCTGAAGCCTTTCCCACACTCCCCACACTCCTAGGGCCATTCCCCGGTGTGGATCATCTGACGCTGGATCAGGTGGGAGCTCTGCCTGAAGCTCTTCCCACACTCCAAGCACTTGTAGGGCTTCTCCCCATGGTGAACCTGCTCATGGCCCACCAGCTCCGAGCTCTGGCTGAAGCTCTGTCCAGCTTCCTGGCACAGGATGCCAGGGCTTTTTGGGCTCCCAGGGTCCCTTCTCTCCTCCTTCTCTGCTTTGGGCTGCAGGGGCTCCAAGGAGTCCCCCCTGCCCCTCTCCAGGCTGTTGAGGGTCCCGCCAATGACGGCGCTCCCCCCTCTCTGGGCTCCCCACTTTGGGCTCCTGGGGGACACAGGGCTCTGCTCCTCCAGGCTGCCTCTGCTGTCAGCTGCCACCGGGACCCCCCAGTGTCCCCCCAAGGGGCCTTTTCCACTCAGCTTTGCAGTTCTTCATTCTCCAAACATCCCCCCCAAAAACCCAACCCAGGGACCCCCCCAGGATATCTGGGCCGAGCTCCCCATCCCTGGTCACCCATGGGATGGGGGCTGATGGTCCCAGGGGGGCTGTGAATTCAGGAAGGGCTCAACCTCGTGGTTCCTTTTTCTTTTCCTGATCCTCCTTTGTCCCTCCTCTTCCTCTTCATCCCAGTCCTCCTCTTCCATCCCTCCTCCTCCTCCCTAAGCCCACCTCCTTCTCCTACTTCCATCCCTTTTGGCTCTCCTCCTCCATCCCTCTTCTTCCCTCCCTCCTCCTCCTCCCCCAGGAGCAGTGACACCCTCGGTGCCCCGTTCCCGCAGCCCTGACAGCCTGCGGCAGGAGCGGGGATGGAGCCGGGACAGGTCGGGATGGGCAGCGCGGGGCTCTCGGCTGCTCCCACCCGCTGGGGGCGAGGGGAACCCGGCCCGGGCAAAAGGAGAAGCAAACTGGGAAAACTGGGGGCTGCACATCCAAACTGGGCCTTGCTGGGGACCCTGCCAGGGGACTGCCAGCCCTTGGGGATCCTCTCGGGAGATCCGGGAGGGGGGAACGCAGAGAGGGCTGGGGGATCCCAGGAATAGCAGCACTGGGAGTGACTTTTTTATACTGGGATCGCACTCGGATCATACTGGGAGCAGCTGGGCCCATGCTGGGGCAGACTGCGGTCACACCGAGGGAGACTGGGATCATATTGGGATCATACTGGGATCACACTGGGACAGAGTAGGAGCCTGCAGCGGGCAATTGAGACCATGCTGGCGCAAATAGGATACACTGGGAGTGACTGGGATCATTCTGAGTTTGACTGGGAGCAACTGGGAGCAACTGGGATCATGCTATGAGCAAGTGGGAGGAACTGGGAGTCACTGGGTGCATGCTGGCGGTGACTGGAAACAACTGGGCTTATACTGGGATCAATTGGGATCATGCTGGAGGTGACAGGGATCATGCTGGAGGTGACAGGGATCATATTGGCAGTGAGTGCAACTACACTGAGGCTGACTGGGAGTGGTTGTGAACAAATGGGATCATGCTGGAAGGAACTGGGAGTGACTGGGAGTATGCTGGAAGGAACACTGGGAGAGACTGGGAGAGACTGGGAGTGACTGGAACAAAAGTGAGGGTGAAAGGGAGCAACTGGAACCATGTGGGGCACAACTGGTTCATACTGGGAGTGACTGCGAGTACACTGGGCTCATCTCTGGACCATACTGGGAAGGACTGGACTAATATTGGGAGTGTCTGAGAGTGACTGGGAACACACCAGGCACATCATCCCCCATACTGGGTGTGACTGGGAGCAACTGGGAACACACTGGATGAAAGTGGGAGCAACAGGGACTATGCTGGGGGCAAATTGTATCATAATGGGGTATGACTGGCAGCAACTGGGCTCCTGCTGGGAGCAGCCCCTGGCGGCCCCGGGAGCCCCGCACCCCTTTCCCGGCCATGCCGCCCCTCCAGCCCCAGCACCCCCCATTGCCGGGGTGCCGGCACTGCCAGGGGTCCCCCCCTCTCGGGTTCCCCGCTGGGGCTTCTGGGGCTCTTCTCTCTCTGGGTTCCAGCTCAGGGCAGCCGCGGCTTTCCCGGGGCTCCCCAAAACCGGTGTCCCCCCGCCGGGGCTCTGCTGCCCTCACCGCCTACCGGGTCCCCCGGAAAACATCTCCCGGGGATCCACCGATGTCCCCCCGAGGGCCAGCTGCAGCTCGGCTTTGGAGCCCTACCAGCTCCAAACATCCCCCCAAAAAAACCCAAACCCAGGGAGCCCCGGGATATTTGGGCCGAGCTCCCCCTCCCCGGGCACCTGCGGGATGGGGGCGATGCTCCCGGGGTGCTGCGAGCTCAGGCAGCGCCAGGGCCACGCGATTCCTTCTCTCCTCTCCTCCGGCTGCTCCCTGCTGCCGCTGCGCCTCTTCCTCCCTCCCTCCTCCTCCTCCCCCGCTCCCGAAGCCCCCGCAGCCGCGGGAGGGGCGGGGATGGAGCCGGGACAGGTCGGAACGCAGAGAGGGCTGGGGGGGATGCCAGGAGTGGCAGTGCCTGGGCTGTCCTGGGATCATACTGGGAGCGGCTCCTGGGTGACCGAGTTCTACTGGGATCATACTGGGATCGTACTGGGAGTGAGGAGGAGCAGCGCGATGGCTCCAGCGCTGGAGCTGGGGGCGCTCCTGGGGCCCCGGGGGGGCAGCGAGAGGTGAGGGGGACCCCCGGCACCGGGACTCCTTGGTCGCCCATTCCGGAGCACCGAGGGGCCCCTGAACCCCCATTCCCGGGCACCACCATCCCCCCACACACCCCCATTCCTGGCCGGGATTCCACCCCGCACCCCCTTTATCCGGCACCGGCAACCCCCGCACCCCTTTCCCGGCCATGCCGCCTCTCCCGACCCCCAGAGCCCCCTTTTCTTTCACCCAGAGACCCCCTGGACCCCTATTCCTGCCTTTCCCAGCGCCCAGACCCTCCTTTCCTCAACACCGAGGACACCTGGGACCCCTATTCCCAGCCAGCCCGGGTTTTCCCACCTTTTGCAGGGTATGTGGACACCGGGGACCCTTGGAGTCCCCTTTCCTGACGATAGTGACACAATTAAGCTCACCCAAAACTCCTCCTGGATCTCCCCTAAGCCCCCAGTGGGCATTCCTGGGAGTTCCCCTGTGTTCCCCCTTTCCCAGGACTTTGGGGGTCCCCCCGACCTGTCCGTGCACCCCCAGATTTCATCACAGCCCCCTGTGATGGTGGGGGTGGGGGCCGAGTGCTGGCGCCCCCCTGCCTGCAGCAGATCCAGCGGGGAGGGGAGTTTGGGGGGGTCCCTGAGGATTTGGGGTCCCCTGGGTTTTGGGGTGACCTCCGGGCCCCCCAGGATCTCCCTGAACACGCTGACGCTGCCCGTGCGTAGTGAGAAGGTTCATACCCGGCACGGGGTCCCAGCTCTGTCATCAGCATTGCCCATGAACCCCCAAACCCTCCCGGGAACCCCCAAACCCCCCTGGACACCCCGACCTCCCCGGGACCCCAAAATCATCCCTGGGCCCTCCAAAAACTCCCCAGGACCACAAAAACCCCACACAGACACCCCCCAAACCATCCCAGGACATCAAAATTCCCACAAGAGCTCCCAGCACCCCCAGATGCCCCTGAGAAGGTTCTTACATGGCAGAGGGTCCCCATCTCTTTCACCGGCAGGTACCCCAAACCAGCCTTGGGTTCCCCCTGGGATCGCCCGATCGCCCCCTTTGGGAATCCTGAAAACCCCCCTGGGAACCCCCAAAAATCCACCGGGACCGCAAAAACCCTGGATATAGACAAAACCCTCCCCAGGAATTCATCATGAAATTTATACCCAGCACGGGATCCCCATCACCATCATCGGCATCACCCGGGTACCCCCAGATCCTCTCGGGATCCTGTGCCTAATGCAAATGGAAAGAGAACTGGGGTGTGAAAAATAAAGCTTGTTTCTTTTCAGAAAAACAGCAATGAAAACACAGAACACATTTACATTGTAAGAATATTTGTAACAACAACTATCTATAGAACGTATATACCTAAGAACATATGTTATGGTTTGATGCTGGCGCGATGCCAGCACTCCCATGAAAATGCACTTTTTAAAATAATTGCTGGGAGATGTGATCAGGAACAGAGCAGAGCAGGCTCAAGCTTAATAACAAAGAAAAGAACTTTATTAAACTACTACTACTATAAAAACACAGACACTCAATCCTGGACGAAGACCTTCCAAAACACTCTTCCTCCTCCCAACTAATTCCCACCTAATTTCCAAATGGAACCACAGTGAGATACCACCCGGGATCCTGATCAAGTTGCCACCCTTCAGATATTCAAATACTCAATCTTTCAAGGGAGACAGGAGTCTCTCCTGTGCCACAGACCCCCCAGGAAACACAATTGCCACCCTTGTGTTTCCATGTCACACATGGCAACTGCCCAGAGAAAATCTGCCGTGGTGACACTCTCCTCTCCATGTCACAGTGCTCTCACCACCGTGCATGGACAGACTGCTCATAGGGCTCCTTTAAGGATGCTTTGCCATGGACCAAAAGAGACAACAGTTCAGTTTCTCATTGCGGGACTACAGTCCCCCCCATTTTCCCCTGGGGCTGAGGGTCCAAGAACAGAGGTCTTCTTCTCCTCTTCTTCTTCCTTGAAGATAGAGGGCTTCTCCACACTTTCTCCTCCAACTCTCCTCTGTTCTCTCTAATCCTCTGCTGGTAATCACTAATACAAGTCTCTTGGCTCACCAAACCACCCCCCTAAGTGCAGCTTCTGTCAGGAGAATTTGGTTCAGTCTATGGCTAACAAGAAAAGTCCAGCCACAAGCCACTCCATCATCTCCTTCCAACTCAAGAATTTCTTCTTCCATCATCTCGGATCCCAGACTGTCTCTCTTCTACTTCAAATCAAGGAGGAGTAATATTTTACAAAGCCTTCATTTCTCAGGAAAGGGTTAAAAGCTCAGACTCCCTGGACGGCTGATATCTCTGCCCAGCAGCCGATTCCCAAGGCCAAGGCTGGGTGCATTCCCCCACCCCTCCTTCTCCTCCGCGCCGGCAAAGTTACAGGTGCCGTCTGGACTCTCTGTCTCTTCCCTCTTGGCGAGGGAACGACAAAGACATCTCTGCTTCTCTCCACCCTTCTGTCCACAGGAGCTGGCTCGGTTCCAATCCTTCAGCCCCCTCGGCTCACCTCGACCAGACCACATGGCTTCCCCTCCCCCACTCAGCCCCATGGCTGGGCAGGGGAGATCTGCACTGCACCCTGACCGGAACCAAAGAGAGCGAGCTCTTGGGAGTTCCTGCTTTTAACCCCCTGTCTTCTCAGAGGCGTATCCACACCTTTAGTGGCCACTTTAGGTGCCAATATCCAAACTTGACTACTGATTGGTTTGACCCAACTTCCTGAAAGAATTCACTTCCATGTCAAACCACAACAGCATATCCAACAAAAGTCAATGAAACATATTTACAGAAGACAAAAAGAAGCCCTGAAACCTATGGCCTAAAGACAACAACAAACTCTACAACGTATGTACAAAAGGGTGGCGTCTCTGTCCGGGATCTCCATCGGTCCTTGAGGAAAAGCAAGAGGCACAGTCACTCCAATCAGGCAGAGAGGGCTCTTCCATGTGCCCCCAGGCTGGCCCAGCAAGCGCAGCACAGGCTGGGGATGGCCACCAGAACCCAATGCACCGGGTCCCACATCCCTGAGCAGGGACCACCCAGCCCAGTCCCAGCCTGGCAGCAGGGGACCCGCTCTGCCTGTGGGGACCACATGCCTGTCCTGCTGCTGGTATTGCTCTTCATCCCAAGATCATGGCCTCTTCCTCATCTTTTTCATCAATGTCCATGTCCTCAAGGTACTCTTCCATTTCCACGTCCATCTCCTCTTCCACATCTACCTCCATCTCTTCCTCTCCAGTCTCTTCTTCATCCACTTCCATATCCTCCTCCGTATCCATCTGCATGTCCACCTCCATCTCTTCCTCTCCACTCTCTTCTCCATCCACTTCCATCTTCTCCTCTGTATCCATCTCCATGTCTACTTCCATTGCATCGTCTCCACTCTCTTCTCCATCCACTTCCATCTTCTCCTCTCTATCAGCCTGCATGTCCACCTCCATCTCGTCCTCTCTCTCGGTGACAGCCTGCAGAGATAGCAACACCTCAGAGTGGGGTCCCTGTCCCACCCCATCCCCACAGAACTCCAGCCCAGCCGGGCAGCCGGGGGGTGTCCACCTCCATGGAATGGCACCGTACCTTCCTCAGGACAAATGTGAGCATCCTGCAGGGACGGATGACAAAATCCAGGCAACAGAGAGCTTTCAGGACTGATGGGAGTATCAGGGAGCAGGTGACGAGAAGAGTGACAGGGAGCATGGTGAAGGGTGAGCTGGCACGAGGGCTGGCACAGGGTGGGCTGACACAAGGGCCAGTGGTTGTGTTGTGCTCTTTGCTGGACGCTGGAAGTTCCTGCTGGAACATCACATCTGTGACATCACAGTGGATCTAAAGAGCATCTTGTTCGGAGCTGAGCAATCTTCCCCAGCCCATGCTGCTCACAGCCCTGTTGCCAAGGATGGGGCATCCACAGCCTGGGCCAGTGCCTCAGCAGCCTCCGTGTAAAAGAGCAGCTCCCTCAGATCCAACTTCAATCAGCCTCCTGCAGTTGAAAGCCATCCCCCCTTGTCCTGTTGCCACGGGCCCGGCTGAACACTGTCCCCGTCTTTCCTGTGGGACCCTTCCAGTCCTGCAGAGCTGCAGGGAGGCCTCCCCAGTGTCTCCTCTTTCCAGGCTGAGCATCCCCAGCCCCACTTGGACGGCAGTCAGGTAGATCAGGGGGAGTCAAGGCTGAAGTCAAACAGCATCAGGAACTGAGAGGTGGAAGCTTTAGGCCCAGGTTTGCCTCTGTAATAACAGTGGAGGGGAAGATGGTGGGACACTGGCTCTGTTCTAACCGCTGAATATTTTCTTTTTTTTTTTTTTTCCCTTCTTTTCTGTCATGCTGATGCAGGTGTTGCTGTTTGCAAGGAAGCTTGGCACAATATCCATTGTCTTCTCCATTTGTGAAACACCGAGCAGAGTCTGGGCAGGCTGATGATGCAGAGCAAAACCTGCAAATACACCGGTGATCCTGAGCCTGGAGGGTGCAGCTAAACCCGGCCAAAAATAATTTCTGGAAAGTCAAGCCTGGTTTACATTTTCTTGAATTTGGCTATTCCTGAACCGGGGGAGAGGGCTTTCTGGGGAGGGGGTGCCACAGGGGTTCCCCCCCCCCATTTTTGGGGGGTTTCCCATGGTGCCCCCTCCCCAAAAAGCACCGCGGGCCCCCTGAGGTGGCTCCTGTTCCACCGGCCGGTGCCCCCTGATCCAGGACTGCCCCCGGTGAGTCTGGGGCGCTCTGGGGGGATTTTGGGGAGATTTTGGCGGCATGTATGGGCTTTGGGGGATTTTGTTGGGAGATTAGGGGGAATTATTGGATTTTGGAGAGAATTACTGGGTTTGTGGGGTTATGGGGGTTTTGTGGGTTTTGAGGATTTTGGATTTTAGGGATTTTTTAGGGTTTTGGGGTGGTTATTTTTTGGGGGGTTTATTGAAATTTTTGGGCGTTTTTTTGTGGTTTTTTTTTTTTTTTTTTTTTTTTTAATTTTGGTGGGTTCCATTGGGATTTTGTGGGATTCTTTGGTGTTTAGGAGTTTTTAATTGGGATTTTTGGGGGATTTTGGGGGGTTTTAGTGGAATTTTGGGGGGCTTTGGAGTTGTCCCAGGGTGTGGGGAAGGGCTGAGAGGCACCAAAGTCTCCTTTAAACCCCTGAAAGTCCCAATAAACCCCATGAAATCGCAATTAAATTTCACAAATTCCCATTAGAACACCCTCGAATCCCAATAAAAGCCCACAAAATCCCAATTAAACCCCACAAATCCTCCCAAAAATGTCTCCAAAACCACAACAAGCCCCACAAAATACTCACGAGTCCAAAGAAATCTTGACAACAACCTAGAAAAAACCTACAAAACCCCCCCTAATCCCCACTAAAATTCCTAACAAACCCAAATCCCCAAAGAATCCCACTAAATGCCCCCACAATTCCAATAAATTGCCTCCAAATCCCCTAAAAATCCCAATAAAACCCAGAAATAATTCCAGAGGATCCCACAAAATCCCCACAAAATCCCAGTAAAACCTTCCAAAATTCTAAAGAAAACACAAAAAATTTCAATTAACCCCCAAATACCCCCAGGAAAACAACTTCCCCCTCAAAGCACCAATAAAACCCCTCAAAACCAAACTCCCCAAAATCCCCCAACTGCCTCCAAACCCAATAATTCTCCCCAAAAACCCCAACAATTCCCTGTAAACTCCCAACACAATTCCCAAAAGCCCAAAAAAGCCCCAGATGTCCAAACCCCTCCCGAGCCCTCCCTGGTCCCTCCCGGTCCCGCCCAGGCCCGTCCGGGGCTGCGGCCAAAACTGCCCGGAGCGGACGCGGAGGTCCCGGAGTGACCCCGGAGCCGATCCCGGGCTCGGCCTCGGGCTCGGCGCCTTTGGGGGATTTTGGGCCGAACCGGGCAGGTTTAGGGTGGGCTTCAGATCCCTTGCGGGGATCCCGAGCCTTTTCGGGTGGATTTTCAGCCCCTGTGGCTGATTTGAGGCCGAATCTGGTGGGGTTTAGGGGGGATTTCAGACCCCTTTGGATGATTTTAGGCCCATGTGGGTGGGGCTGGGGCCCATTTGAGTGAGTTTAGGAAAAACTGGGCCCATATGGGTGAATCCTAATCCTGTGTGGGTGATTTTAGGTCCCTTTTTTGTGTATTTTGGGTGCATTTAAGTAGGGTTTTTTGCTGCTTTGGGCAATTTTAGGTTGAACCAAGCCTTTTTAGGGTGATTTTAGGTCTTCTTGTGTTGGTGTCAGGGACATTTTGGTGATTTTAGATACCTTTGGATGATTTTAGGCTGGACCAGATACTTTCAGGGTGGATTTTAGTCACATTTGAAAGATTTACGGGTGATCTTAAGCCATTTCTTGAGGGCTATAAAACACTTGGGGCAGTTTTAAGCCCCTTGGGTTGGATTTTAGAGCCCTCTGGATACTTTTAATCCCATTTGGTTGGTGTCAGGCCGAACCATGTGGATGTAGGCTGCATTTGATGCCCTTTTGGGTGATTTTGGGTCAAACCGGGCTTTTTTAGGACAGCGCGTCCCCCTGGCCCCGCTCCTTTCCCCTCACGGTTCCGCCCTTTCCTCGCTCCTTTCCCCTCATGGTTCTGCCCTTTCCTCGCTCCTTTCCCCTCATGGTTCAGGATCCCGGAGCGGGGCAGGAGGAGGAGGGAGGGAGGAAGAGGCGCAGCGGCAGCAGGGAGCAGCCGGAGGAGAGGAGAGAAGGAATCGCGTGGCCCTGGCGCTGCCTGAGCTCGCAGCACCCCGGGAGCATCGCCCCCATCCCGCAGGTGCCCAGGGAGGGGGAGCTCGGCCCAAATATCCCGGGGGGTGCCTGGGTTCGGGTTCTTTGGGAGGGATGTTTGGAGCTGGCAGGGCTCCAAAGCCGAGCCGCAGCTGGCCCTCGGGGGGACATCGGGGGGTCCCCGAGAGGTGTTTTTGGGGGATCCCAGTGTGGGTGGCGGCAGAGCCCCGTCGGGGGGACACCGGTTTTGGGGAGCCCCGGGAGAGCCGCGGCTGCCCTGAGCGGGAGCCCCGAGAGAGGAGAGCCCCAGAAGCCCCAGCGGGGAACCCGAGAGGGGGGGACCCCTGGCAGTGCCGGCACCCCGGCAATGGGGGGTGCTGGGGCTGGAGGGGCGGCATGGCCGGGAAAGGGGTGCGGGGCTCCCGGGGCCGCCAGGGGCTGCTCCCAGCAGGAGCCCAGTTGCTGACAGTCATTCCCCGTTATGATACAATTCGCCCCCAGCACTGTTCCCGTTGTTCCCAGTGCCATCCAGTGTTTTCCCAGTTCTCCCACTTGCCCCCAGAATAGTCCCAGTCACTCCCAGTAAGATCCCAGTATGAGTCCAGTATGATCCCAGTCTCTGCCAGCAGGGCCCCAGTCACTCACCCTTGTCCCCAGTTGCCCCCAGCGTGGTCCCAGTTGCCCCCAGCACATTCCCAGTGGCTCCATATGTGTCCCAGTCCTAGTGCAATGATGGGGAATACCAAACGCACTTGAGGCATCACGTACGGTTAACACCAAAGCTGTGGCTATGTTTGTGATGGGGTCATAGGTAAAGTTCACTAGGTTCCACCGGGATTGGAATTCCTTTTCAAAATCAGCGGCACTGTCCCAAACTATTTTCCGAATCTCAGTAGGAAAAGTGCCTTCTTCACCTTCTCTTATAATCGAGGCAGCAACCGACTGCATCCCTAATTGAGCCTGGATACAGCTGAGAGCTAAAGAAACGTTCTTTTGTGTGGCACCGAGTGCATCAATTACCAATTTGTGATCATTTACGCTTGCTTCCTCCCAACTTGGTAATATGTTTGATAGCAAGCGCTGATGTCTTCCCAAGGCCAAGAAGGACGACTGCAGTGGTTGTTGGAATTTGGTCAAATCTAGTGGTGGCAGCCAATGTGTTCATTAATACTTCTGAATCAATGCTATTTAGAATTCCCAATCCTGTTCCCACAGCACCGGTTATGTCTCTTAGCATCCGTCTTTTAGAAGGGTTCCGCTGTCGCAACCAGGTCGTCCAACCCTGAAAAGAAGTTTTTTTTGCATCAGCAAAATCAGGGGTATTTAACCCCATCGTTTGGGAATTGGGGAGTGTTTGACACCCCAGGATCTGGGATTTGGAGGGTTTGATCCTAAAATTTGGGGTTCGGGGCTGGGGGGGGGGGGGGTAGGGCTTGACATCCCAGAGTTTGGGTTTGAGGGTGTTTGACCCCCCCAGTGTTTGAACCCCCAGGATTTGGGGTCGGGGGGAGTTGACCCCAGGATCTGGGGTGTTTGACCCGCTGGGTTTGGGGTCGGGGTTGAGAGCAGAGCCATTTCCTGGAAACAGCGGCGGGACCGGGACTGGGAACAGGATCGGGATCGGGAATGGGAGTGGGATCGGGGTCGGGAATGAGATCGGGAACGGGAACAGAAATGGGAATGGGATTGGGATCGGGAACAGGATCAGGAACGGGATTGGGCTCGGGAAGGGGAGAGGCCCTGGCCCAATAATGGACCCCTCCCCCAGGGAGCGACCCTGCCCCAATCCCGAGATGGACCAATCCCCTCAATCCCAGACCCCTCCCCAATTCCCAAACCCTCCCCAATGCCAGCCCCTGACCCAGTCCCAGACCCCTGCCCAGTCGCTGAACGGACCCTCCCTCAATCCCAGCCCGCCCCGATCCGGATTGGAGCCATCCCCGGAGCCTCCCCCATTCCCGGACCGGAGCCTTCAATCCCTTTTTGGGGCGGCTCCTGCCGCTTCCAGCCCATTTTTGGGGGATCCAAAGGGCTCCGGGGACCCTCCCCACTTTGGGGGTGTTGGGGTGGCCCCAGGGCTGCCCCGAGGGCCGAGGGGGGATGGAAACCCCCAAAGCCGGGGGACTCCTGGGGGTCCCCAGTTCCCCCCGTCCCCACCCCAAAACAGCTCCTGGCCAATCAGAGCGCGCGGCGCTGCTGACAACTCAGTTGCCGGGCCGGCGATTTTCAGGCAATCAGCGCCTGCGATAGCGCTGCTCATCGGTTGCCAGGCAGATCACAGCGCTTCTCAATGCGCTAGCCAATCAGAGACTGCGCGGGGCCATTTCTAGCCAATCAGAGCGCTTGTTCTCGATGACTCCTCAGTCGCCAGGCGGAGCCGCAGCGCCCAGCGCTCCCCGGGAGCGGAATTTGGGGAGGGGGGAGGTGACCCTGGGGATGGGGATGGGGCGTGCGGGGGCAGCTGGGGCCGGACTGGTGGCACTGGTGGTGCTGAGAGCCCCCCCGGCCGCGGGGGTCGCGGTGAGAAGGGGTTGGGGGCCCCAAATTAAACCAAAGAGGGATCGGGACCCCCCCCCCACGGAGCAGGAGGGGCCTGGAACCCCCAAAACCAAACACGGGGGAGGGGAGCGGGGACTGCGGGAACGATGGGGAAGGCGGGGGAAAGAGGGGGATGGGACACCCAAAAAGGATCAAGACAACTTGAGGTGGCCACCTTTCTATGTGGATGGTAGCCAATGGTAGCCAATGCTTTTTCCCAGTCCATGGGATCCCAGTCTGTGCAATCCCAGTCGATGTGGTCCCAGTCCATAGAATCTCAACCCAGTTTATCCCAGTGTGTACCGTCCTGATCCCTATGGTCCCATTCCATATGGTCCCAGTCCATAGGATCTCAGTCCAGGTGATCCCAGCCCATGTTTGATCCCAGTCTGTGTGGTTCTGCACACACTGCCAGGGTCTGAAATTCCAGTCACCAGCCAGGAAAAAATGTTCCTGCCCTTGAATGTCCTTGCTGTCCTCTCAACGAGTTATAATAAAACTAAAAATCAATAAATTTGAATTTAAATAAAATAGAATAAAAATGAAATTTAAAAATTTCAACTCTTACAACCCTCCTAGGGCTCCGCTGCCGGAATCAGCAGGAGTGGTGTTGGCCTCTTCAGGGGAGTTAGAGTGGGACCCGACCAGAGCGGGGGCCCTTAAACCCCAAAAATCCACCCTGGGGGGCAAAACATCCCCTACAGCGGCTTGGAGTGAGTCCCCCAGAAAAATGTCACTTAAAGCTGTCATGATCACCCCTGAAAAGGGGCTTGTGGGGCTGTGGCCCCACAAACACCTGAAAATGGGGAGGAAAAAACACCCTTGGAGGGGTGAGGTCCCCCCAAACATCCCTAAAAAGAGAAAAACTCCTCTTCAGAGGGGCCTGAAGACCCTTCAGGGCGCTCAAGGAGGGACAAGATCCCCTCCTCTGCTGGGGCCTCTCCGAGCCGGGAGCTCTCCCGTTGGCGGCTGCCCTCGGGGGAGCCCCGAACGACGGCGGCTCCTGGGCTGAGCCCCCCTCAGCCGGGGCTGTGGAGGGAACTGGGGGGGCTGGGACGGGGCCTGGGGGTCCTGGGGTGACCTGGGGGAGCCTCAGTGGGTCCCACCTCCCCCTGTGCCCCCTCTCCCACCCCCTTCCCAATATTGCCCCCAAACAAAAGCTTGTGGCTGTGCCCCCACCGACCTCCAGCCCTGGGAACCTGGAGCAAGCGGAAACCACAACTTTGCAAATGCTACCTGTGCCTGAAGCAAATGGAAAGAGAACTGGGGTGTGAAAAATAAAGCTTGTTTATTTTCAGAAAAACAGCAAAGAAAACACAGAACACATTTACATTGTAAGAATATTTGTAACAACAACTATCTATGGAACGTATATACCTAAGAACATATCTAACAAAAGTCTATGAAACGTATTTACAGAAGACAAAAAGAAGCCCTAAAACCTATAGCCTAAAGACAACAACAAACTCTACAACGTATGTACAAAAGGGTGGCATCTCTGTCCGGGATCTCCATCGGTCCTTGAGGAAAAGCAAGAGGCACGGTCACTCCAATCAGGCAGAGAGGGCTCTTCCATGTGCCCCCAGGCTGGCCCAGCAAGCGCAGCACAGGCTGGGGATGGCCACCAGAACCCAATGCACCGGGTCCCACATCCCTGAGCAGGGACCACCCAGCCCAGTCCCAGCCTGGCAGCAGGGGACCCGCTCTGCCTGTGGGGACCACATGCCTGTCCTGCTGCTGGTATTGCTCTTCATCCCAAGATCATGGCCTCTTCCTCATCTTTCTCATCAATGTCCATGTCCTCAAGGTACTCTTCCATTTCCACGTCCATCTCCTCTTCCACATCTACCTCCATCTCTTCTTCACCAGTCTCTTCTCCATCCACTTCCATCTCCTCCTCTGGATCCATCTGCATGTCCACCTCCATCTCTTCCTCTCCAGTCTCTTCTCCATCCACTTCCATCTCCTCCTCTGTATCAATCTCCATGTCCACCTCCATCTCTTCCTCTCCACTCTCTTCTCCATCCACTTCCATCTCCTCCTCTGTATCAATCTCCATGTCCACCTCCATCGCATTGTCTCCACTCTCTTCTCCATCCACTTCCATGTCCTCCTCTCTATCAGCCTGCATGTCCACCTCCATCTCGTCCTCTCTCTCGGTGACAGCCTGCAGAGGTAGCAACACCTCAGAGTGGGGTCCCTGTCCCACCCCATCCCCACAGAACTCCAGCCCAGCCGGGCAGCTGGGGGGTGTCCACCTCCATGGAATGGCACTGTACCTTCCTCAGGACAAATGTGAGCATCCTGCAGGGACGGATGACAAAATCCAGGCAACAGAGAGCTTTCAGGACTGATGGGAGTATCAGGGCGCAGGTGACGAGAAGAGTGACAGGGAACATGGTGAAGGGTGAGCTGGCACGAGGGCTGGCACAGGGTGGGCTGACACAAGGGCCAGTGGTTGTGTTGTGCTCTTTGCTGGACGCTGGAAGTTCCTGCTGGAACATCGCATCTGTGACATCACAGTGGATCTAAAGAGCATCTTGTTCCGAGCTGAGCAATCTTCCCCAGCCCATGCTGCTCACAGCCCTGTTGCCAAGGATGGGGCATCCACAGCCTGGGCCAGTGCCTCAGCAGCCTCCGTGTAAAAGAGCAGCTCCCTCAGATCCAACTTCAATCAGCCTCCTGCAGTTGAAAGCCATCCCCCCTTGTCCTGTTGCCACGGGCCCGGCTGAACACTGTCCCCGTCTTTCCTGTGGGACCCTTCCAGTCCTGCAGAGCTGCACTGAGGCCTCCCCAGTGTCTCCTGTTTCCAGGCTGAGCATCCCCAGCCCCACTTGGACGGCAGTCAGGTAGATCAGGGGGAGTCAAGGCTGAAGTCAAACAGCATCAGGAACTGAGAGGTGGAAGCTTTAGGCCCAGGTTTGCCTCTGTAATAACAGTGGAGGGGAAGATGGTGGGACACTGGCTCTGTTCTAACCGCTGATTATTTTCTTTTTTTTTTTTTTTTCCCTTCTTTTCTGTCATGCTGATGCAGGTGTTGCTGTTTGCAAGGAAGCTTGGCACAATATCCATTGTCTTCTCCATTTGTGAAACTCCGAGCAGAGTCTGGGCAGGCTGATGATGCAGAGCAAAACCTGCAAATACACCGGTGATCCTGAGCCTGGAGGGTGCAGCTAAACCCGGCCAAAAATAATTTCTGGAAAGTCAAGCCTGGTTTACATTTTCTTGAATTTGGCTATTCCTGAACCGGGGGAGAGGGCTTTCTGGGGAGGGGGTGCCACAGGGGTTCCCCTCCCCCGTTTTTGGGGGGTCTCCCATGGTGCCCCCTCTCCAAAAAGCACCGCGGGCCCCCTGAGGTGGCTCCTGTTCCACCGGCCGGTGCCCCCTGATCCAGGACTGCCCCCGGTGAGTCTGGGGCGCTCTGGGGGGATTTTGGGGAGATTTTGGCGGCATGTATGGGCTTTGGGGGATTTTGTTGGGAGATTAGGGGGAATTATTGGATTTTGGAGAGAATTACTGGGTTTGTGGGGTTATGGGGGTTTTGTGGGTTTTGAGGATTTTGGATTTTGGGGATTTTTTAGGGTTTTGGGGTGGTTATTTTTTGGGGGGTTTATTGAAATTTTTGGGCGTTTTTTTGTGGTTTTTTTTTTTTTTTTTTTTTTTTTAATTTTGGTGGGTTCCATTGGGATTTTGTGGGATTCTTTGGTGTTTAGGAGTTTTTAATTGGGATTTTTGGGGGATTTTGGGGGGTTTTAGTGGAATTTTGGGGGGCTTTGGAGTTGTCCCAGGGTGTGGGGAAGGGCTGAGAGGCACCAAAGTCTCCTTTAAACCCCTGAAAGTCCCAATAAACCCCATGAAATCGCAATTAAATTTCACAAATTCCCATTAGAACACCCTCGAATCCCAATAAAAGCCCACAAAATCCCAATTAAACCCCACAAATCCTCCCAAAAATGTCTCCAAAACCACAACAAGCCCCACAAAATACTCACGAGTCCAAAGAAATCTTGACAACAACCTAGAAAAAACCTACAAAACCCCCCCTAATCCCCACTAAAATTCCTAACAAACCCAAATCCCCAAAGAATCCCACTAAATGCCCCCACAATTCCAATAAATTGCCTCCAAATCCCCTAAAAATCCCAATAAAACCCAGAAATAATTCCAGAGGATCCCACAAAATCCCCACAAAATCCCAGTAAAACCTTCCAAAATTCTAAAGAAAACACAAAAAATTTCAATTAACCCCCAAATACCCCCAGGAAAACAACTTCCCCCTCAAAGCACCAATAAAACCCCTCAAAACCAAACTCCCCAAAATCCCCCAACTGCCTCCAAACCCAATAATTCTCCCCAAAAACCCCAACAATTCCCTGTAAACTCCCAACACAATTCCCAAAAGCCCAAAAAAGCCCCAGATGTCCAAACCCCTCCCGAGCCCTCCCTGGTCCCTCCCGGTCCCGCCCAGGCCCGTCCGGGGCTGCGGCCAAAACTGCCCGGAGCGGACGCGGAGGTCCCGGAGTGACCCCGGAGCCGATCCCGGGCTCGGCCTCGGGCTCGGCGCCTTTGGGGGATTTTGGGCCGAACCGGGCAGGTTTAGGGTGGGCTTCAGATCCCTTGCGGGGATCCCGAGCCTTTTCGGGTGGATTTTCAGCCCCTGTGGCTGATTTGAGGCCGAATCTGGTGGGGTTTAGGGGGGATTTCAGACCCCTTTGGATGATTTTAGGCCCATGTGGGTGGGGCTGGGGCCCATTTGGGTGAGTTTAGGAAAAACTGGGCCCATATGGGTGAATCCTAATCCTGTGTGGGTGATTTTAGGTCCCTTTTTTGTGTATTTTGGGTGCATTTAAGTAGGGTTTTTTGCTGCTTTGGGCAATTTTAGGTTGAACCAAGCCTTTTTAGGGTGATTTTAGGTCTTCTTGTGTTGGTGTCAGGGACATTTTGGTGATTTTAGATACCTTTGGATGATTTTAGGCTGGACCAGATACTTTCAGGGTGGATTTTAGTCACATTTGAAAGATTTACGGGTGATCTTAAGCCATTTCTTGAGGGCTATAAAACACTTGGGGCAGTTTTAAGCCCCTTGGGTTGGATTTTAGAGCCCTCTGGATACTTTTAATCCCATTTGGTTGGTGTCAGGCCGAACCATGTGGATGTAGGCTGCATTTGATGCCCTTTTGGGTGATTTTGGGTCAAACCGGGCTTTTTTAGGACAGCGCGTCCCCCTGGCCCCGCTCCTTTCCCCTCACGGTTCCGCCCTTTCCTCGCTCCTTTCCCCTCATGGTTCTGCCCTTTCCTCGCTCCTTTCCCCTCATGGTTCAGGATCCCGGAGCGGGGCAGGAGGAGGAGGGAGGGAGGAAGAGGCGCAGCGGCAGCAGGGAGCAGCCGGAGGAGAGGAGAGAAGGAATCGCGTGGCCCTGGCGCTGCCTGAGCTCGCAGCACCCCGGGAGCATCGCCCCCATCCCGCAGGTGCCCAGGGAGGGGGAGCTCGGCCCAAATATCCCGGGGGGTGCCTGGGTTCGGGTTCTTTGGGAGGGATGTTTGGAGCTGGCAGGGCTCCAAAGCCGAGCCGCAGCTGGCCCTCGGGGGGACATCGGGGGGTCCCCGAGAGGTGTTTTTGGGGGATCCCAGTGTGGGTGGCGGCAGAGCCCCGTCGGGGGGACACCGGTTTTGGGGAGCCCCGGGAGAGCCGCGGCTGCCCTGAGCGGGAGCCCCGAGAGAGGAGAGCCCCAGAAGCCCCAGCGGGGAACCCGAGAGGGGGGGACCCCTGGCAGTGCCGGCACCCCGGCAATGGGGGGTGCTGGGGCTGGAGGGGCGGCATGGCCGGGAAAGGGGTGCGGGGCTCCCGGGGCCGCCAGGGGCTGCTCCCAGCAGGAGCCCAGTTGCTGACAGTCATTCCCCGTTATGATACAATTCGCCCCCAGCACTGTTCCCGTTGTTCCCAGTGCCATCCAGTGTTTTCCCAGTTCTCCCACTTGCCCCCAGAATAGTCCCAGTCACTCCCAGTAAGATCCCAGTATGAGTCCAGTATGATCCCAGTCTCTGCCAGCAGGGCCCCAGTCACTCACCCTTGTCCCCAGTTGCCCCCAGCGTGGTCCCAGTTGCCCCCAGCACATTCCCAGTGGCTCCATATGTGTCCCAGTCCTAGTGCAATGATGGGGAATACCAAACGCACTTGAGGCATCACGTACGGTTAACACCAAAGCTGTGGCTATGTTTGTGATGGGGTCATAGGTAAAGTTCACTAGGTTCCACCGGGATTGGAATTCCTTTTCAAAATCAGCGGCACTGTCCCAAACTATTTTCCGAATCTCAGTAGGAAAAGTGCCTTCTTCACCTTCTCTTATAATCGAGGCAGCAACCGACTGCATCCCTAATTGAGCCTGGATACAGCTGAGAGCTAAAGAAACGTTCTTTTGTGTGGCACCGAGTGCATCAATTACCAATTTGTGATCATTTACGCTTGCTTCCTCCCAACTTGGTAATATGTTTGATAGCAAGCGCTGATGTCTTCCCAAGGCCAAGAAGGACGACTGCAGTGGTTGTTGGAATTTGGTCAAATCTAGTGGTGGCAGCCAATGTGTTCATTAATACTTCTGAATCAATGCTATTTAGAATTCCCAATCCTGTTCCCACAGCACCGGTTATGTCTCTTAGCATCCGTCTTTTAGAAGGGTTCCGCTGTCGCAACCAGGTCGTCCAACCCTGAAAAGAAGTTTTTTTTGCATCAGCAAAATCAGGGGTATTTAACCCCATCGTTTGGGAATTGGGGAGTGTTTGACACCCCAGGATCTGGGATTTGGAGGGTTTGATCCTAAAATTTGGGGTTCGGGGCTGGGGGGGGGGGGGGTAGGGCTTGACATCCCAGAGTTTGGGTTTGAGGGTGTTTGACCCCCCCAGTGTTTGAACCCCCAGGATTTGGGGTCGGGGGGAGTTGACCCCAGGATCTGGGGTGTTTGACCCGCTGGGTTTGGGGTCGGGGTTGAGAGCAGAGCCATTTCCTGGAAACAGCGGCGGGACCGGGACTGGGAACAGGATCGGGATCGGGAATGGGAGTGGGATCGGGGTCGGGAATGAGATCGGGAACGGGAACAGAAATGGGAATGGGATTGGGATCGGGAACAGGATCAGGAACGGGATTGGGCTCGGGAAGGGGAGAGGCCCTGGCCCAATAATGGACCCCTCCCCCAGGGAGCGACCCTGCCCCAATCCCGAGATGGACCAATCCCCTCAATCCCAGACCCCTCCCCAATTCCCAAACCCTCCCCAATGCCAGCCCCTGACCCAGTCCCAGACCCCTGCCCAGTCGCTGAACGGACCCTCCCTCAATCCCAGCCCGCCCCGATCCGGATTGGAGCCATCCCCGGAGCCTCCCCCATTCCCGGACCGGACCCTTCAATCCCTTTTTGGGGCGGCTCCTGCCGCTTCCAGCCCATTTTTGGGGGATCCAAAGGGCTCCGGGGACCCTCCCCACTTTGGGGGTGTTGGGGTGGCCCCAGGGCTGCCCCGAGGGCCGAGGGGGGATGGAAACCCCCAAAGCCGGGGGACTCCTGGGGGTCCCCAGTTCCCCCCGTCCCCACCCCAAAACAGCTCCTGGCCAATCAGAGCGCGCGGCGCTGCTGACAACTCAGTTGCCGGGCCGGCGATTTTCAGGCAATCAGCGCCTGCGATAGCGCTGCTCATCGGTTGCCAGGCAGATCACAGCGCTTCTCAATGCGCTAGCCAATCAGAGACTGCGCGGGGCCATTTCTAGCCAATCAGAGCGCTTGTTCTCGATGACTCCTCAGTCGCCAGGCGGAGCCGCAGCGCCCAGCGCTCCCCGGGAGCGGAATTTGGGGAGGGGGGAGGTGACCCTGGGGATGGGGATGGGGCGTGCGGGGGCAGCTGGGGCCGGACTGGTGGCACTGGTGGTGCTGAGAGCCCCCCCGGCCGCGGGGGTCGCGGTGAGAAGGGGTTGGGGGCCCCAAATTAAACCAAAGAGGGATCGGGACCCCCCCCCACGGAGCAGGAGGGGCCTGGAACCCCCAAAACCAAACACGGGGGAGGGGAGCGGGGACTGCGGGAACGATGGGGAAGGCGGGGGAAAGAGGGGGATGGGACACCCAAAAAGGATCAAGACAACTTGAGGTGGCCACCTTTCTATGTGGATGGTAGCCAATGGTAGCCAATGCTTTTTCCCAGTCCATGGGATCCCAGTCTGTGCAATCCCAGTCGATGTGGTCCCAGTCCATAGAATCTCAACCCAGTTTATCCCAGTGTGTACCGTCCTGATCCCTATGGTCCCATTCCATATGGTCCCAGTCCATAGGATCTCAGTCCAGGTGATCCCAGCCCATGTTTGATCCCAGTCTGTGTGGTTCTGCACACACTGCCAGGGTCTGAAATTCCAGTCACCAGCCAGGAAAAAATGTTCCTGCCCTTGAATGTCCTTGCTGTCCTCTCAACGAGTTATAATAAAACTAAAAATCAATAAATTTGAATTTAAATAAAATAGAATAAAAATGAAATTTAAAAATTTCAACTCTTACAACCCTCCTAGGGCTCCGCTGCCGGAATCAGCAGGAGTGGTGTTGGCCTCTTCAGGGGAGTTAGAGTGGGACCCGACCAGAGCGGGGGCCCTTAAACCCCAAAAATCCACCCTGGGGGGCAAAACATCCCCTACAGCGGCTTGGAGTGAGTCCCCCAGAAAAATGTCACTTAAAGCTGTCATGATCACCCCTGAAAAGGGGCTTGTGGGGCTGTGGCCCCACAAACACCTGAAAATGGGGAGGAAAAAACACCCTTGGAGGGGTGAGGTCCCCCCAAACATCCCTAAAAAGAGAAAAACTCCTCTTCAGAGGGGCCTGAAGACCCTTCAGGGCCCTCGAGGAGGGACAAGATCCCCTCCTCTGCTGGGGCCTCTCCGAGCCGGGAGCTCTCCCGTTGGCGGCTGCCCTCGGGGGAGCCCCGAACGACGGCGGCTCCTGGGCTGAGCCCCCCTCAGCCGGGGCTGTGGAGGGAACTGGGGGGGCTGGGACGGGGCCTGGGGGTCCTGGGGTGACCTGGGGGAGCCTCAGTGGGTCCCACCTCCCCCTGTGCCCCCTCTCCCACCCCCTTCCCAATATTGCCCCCAAACAAAAGCTTGTGGCTGTGCCCCCACCGACCTCCAGCCCTGGGAACCTGGAGCAAGCGGAAACCACAACTTTGCAAATGCTACCTGTGCCTGAAGCAAATGGAAAGAGAACTGGGGTGTGAAAAATAAAGCTTGTTTATTTTCAGAAAAACAGCAAAGAAAACACAGAACACATTTACATTGTAAGAATATTTGTAACAACAACTATCTATGGAACGTATATACCTAAGAACATATCTAACAAAAGTCTATGAAACGTATTTACAGAAGACAAAAAGAAGCCCTAAAACCTATAGCCTAAAGACAACAACAAACTCTACAACGTATGTACAAAAGGGTGGCATCTCTGTCCGGGATCTCCATCGGTCCTTGAGGAAAAGCAAGAGGCACGGTCACTCCAATCAGGCAGAGAGGGCTCTTCCATGTGCCCCCAGGCTGGCCCAGCAAGCGCAGCACAGGCTGGGGATGGCCACCAGAACCCAATGCACCGGGTCCCACATCCCTGAGCAGGGACCACCCAGCCCAGTCCCAGCCTGGCAGCAGGGGACCCGCTCTGCCTGTGGGGACCACATGCCTGTCCTGCTGCTGGTATTGCTCTTCATCCCAAGATCATGGCCTCTTCCTCATCTTTCTCATCAATGTCCACGTCCATCTCCTCTTCCACATCTACCTCCATCTCTTCCTCTCCAGTCTCTTCTCCATCCACTTCCATATTCTCCTCTGTATCAATCTCCATGTCCACCTCCGTCTCTTCCTCTCCAGTCTCTTCTCCATCCACTTCCATCTCCTCCTCTGTATCCATCTGCATGTCCACCTCCATCTCGTCCTCTCCACTCTCTTCTCCATCCACTTCCATCTCCTCCTCTGTATCAATCTCCATGTCCACCTCCATCGCATTGTCTCCACTCTCTTCGCCATCCACTTCCATGTCCTCCTCTCTATCAGCCTGCATGTCCACCTCCATCTCGTCCTCTCTCTCGGTGACAGCCTGCAGAGGTAGCAACACCTCAGAGTGGGGTCCCTGTCCCACCCCATCCCCACAGAACTCCAGCCCAGCCGGGCAGCTGGGGGGTGTCCACCTCCATGGAATGGCACTGTACCTTCCTCAGGACAAATGTGAGCATCCTGCAGGGACGGATGACAAAATCCAGGCAACAGAGAGCTTTCAGGACTGATGGGAGTATCAGGGCGCAGGTGACGAGAAGAGTGACAGGGAACATGGTGAAGGGTGAGCTGGCACGAGGGCTGGCACAGGGTGGGCTGACACAAGGGCCAGTGGTTGTGTTGTGCTCTTTGCTGGACGCTGGAAGTTCCTGCTGGAACATCGCATCTGTGACATCACAGTGGATCTAAAGAGCATCTTGTTCCGAGCTGAGCAATCTTCCCCAGCCCATGCTGCTCACAGCCCTGTTGCCAAGGATGGGGCATCCACAGCCTGGGCCAGTGCCTCAGCAGCCTCCGTGTAAAAGAGCAGCTCCCTCAGATCCAACTTCAATCAGCCTCCTGCAGTTGAAAGCCATCCCCCCTTGTCCTGTTGCCACGGGCCCGGCTGAACACTGTCCCCGTCTTTCCTGTGGGACCCTTCCAGTCCTGCAGAGCTGCAGGGAGGCCTCCCCAGTGTCTCCTGTTTCCAGGCTGAGCATCCCCAGCCCCACTTGGACGGCAGTCAGGTAGATCAGGGGGAGTCAAGGCTGAAGTCAAACAGCATCAGGAACTGAGAGGTGGAAGCTTTAGGCCCAGGTTTGCCTCTATAATAACAGTGGAGGGGAAGATGGTGGGACACTGGCTCTGTTCTAACCGCTGATTATTTTCTTTTTTTTTTTTTTCCCTTCTTTTCTGTCATGCTGATGCAGGTGTTGCTGTTTGCAAGGAAGCTTGGCACAATATCCATTGTCTTCTCCATTTGTGAAACACCGAGCAGAGTCTGGGCAGGCTGATGATGCAGAGCAAAACCTGCAAATACACCGGTGATCCTGAGCCTGGAGGGTGCAGCTAAACCCGGCCAAAAATAATTTCTGGAAAGTCAAGCCTGGTTTACATTTTCTTGAATTTGGCTATTCCTGAACCGGGGGAGAGGGCTTTCTGGGGAGGGGGTGCCACAGGGTTCCCCCCCCCCCCATTTTTGGGAGGTTTCCCATGGTGCCCCCTCCCCAAAAAGCACCGCGGGCCCCCTGAGGTGGCTCCTGTTCCACCGGCCGGTGCCCCCTGATCCAGGACTGCCCCCGGTGAGTCTGGGGTGCTCTGGGGGGATTTTGGGGAGATTTTGGCGGCATGTATGGGCTTTGGGGGATTTTGTTGGGAGATTAGGGGGAATTATTGGATTTTGGAGAGAATTACTGGGTTTGTGGGGTTATGGGGGTTTTGTGGGTTTTGAGGATTTTGGATTTTGGGGATTTTTTAGGGTTTTGGGGTGGTTATTTTTTGGGGGGTTTTTTGAAATTTTTGGGCGGTTTTTTTGTTTTTTTTTGGTTTTTTTTTTTTTTAATTTTGGTGGGTTCCACTGGGATTTTGTGGGATTCTTTGGTGTTTAGGAGTTTTTAATTGGGATTTTTGGGGGATTTTGGGGGGTTTTAGTGGAATTTTGGGGGGCTTTGGAGTTGTCCCAGGGTGTGGGGAAGGGCTGAGAGGCACCAAAGTCTCCTTTAAACCCCTGAAAGTCCCAATAAACCCCATGAAATCGCAATTAAATTTCACAAATTCCCATTAGAACACCCTCGAATCCCAATAAAAGCCCACAAAATCCCAATTAAACCCCACAAATCCTCCCAAAAATGTCTCCAAAACCACAACAAGCCCCACAAAATACTCACGAGTCCAAAGAAATCTTGACAACAACCTAGAAAAAACCTACAAAACCCCCCCTAATCCCCACTAAAATTCCTAACAAACCCAAATCCCCAAAGAATCCCACTAAATGCCCCACAATTCCAATAAATTGCCTCCAAATCCCCTAAAAATCCCAATAAAACCCAGAAATAATTCCAGAGGATCCCACAAAATCCCCACAAAATCCCAGTAAAACCTTCCAAAATTCTAAAGAAAACACAAAAAATTTCAATTAACCCCCAAATACCCCCAGGAAAACAACTTCCCCCTCAAAGCACCAATAAAACCCCTCAAAACCAAACTCCCCAAAATCCCCCAACTGCCTCCAAACCCAATAATTCTCCCCAAAAACCCCAACAATTCCCCATAAACTCCCAACACAATTCCCCAAAGCCCAAAAAAGCCCCAGATGCCCAAACCCCTCCCGAGCCCTCCCTGGTCCCTCCCGGTCCCGCCCAGGCCCGTCCGGGGCCGCGGCCAAAACTGCCCGGAGCGAACGCGGAGGTCCCGCAGCGACCCCGGAGCCGATCCCGGGCTCGGCCTCGGGCTCGGCCCCTTTGGGGGATTTTGGGCCGAACCGGGCAGGTTTAGGGTGGGCTTCAGATCCCTTGCGGGGATCCCGAGCCTTTTTGGGTGGATTTTCAGCCCCTGTGGCTGATTTGAGGCCGAATCTGGTGGGGTTTAGGGGGGATTTCAGACCCCTTTGGATGATTTTAGGCCCATGTGGGTGGGGCTGGGGCCCATTTGAGTGAGTTTAGGAAAAACTGGGCCCATATGGGTGAATCCTAATCCTGTGTGGGTGATTTTAGGTCCCTTTTTTGTGTATTTTGGGTGCATTTAAGTAGGGTTTTTTGCTTCTTTGGGCAATTTTAGGTTGAACCAAGCCTTTTTAGGGTGATTTTAGGTCTTCTTGTGTTGGTGTCAGGGACATTTTGGTGATTTTAGATACCTTTGGATGATTTTAGGCTGGACCAGATACTTTCAGGGTGGATTTTAGTCACATTTGAAAGATTTACGGGTGATCTTAAGCCATTTCTTGAGGGCTATAAAACACTTGGGGCAGTTTTAAGCCCCTTGGGTTGGATTTTAGAGCCCTCTGGATACTTTTAATCCCATTTGGTTGGTGTCAGGCCGAACCATGTGGATGTAGGCTGCATTTGATGCCCTTTTGGGTGATTTTGGGTCAAACCGGGCTTTTTTAGGACAGCGCGTCCCCCTGGCCCCGCTCCTTTCCCCTCATGGTTCTGCCCTTTCCTCGCTCCTTTCCCCTCATGGTTCAGGATCCCGGAGCGGGGCAGGAGGAGGAGGGAGGGAGGAAGAGGCGCAGCGGCAGCAGGGAGCAGCCGGAGGAGAGGAGAGAAGGAATCGCGTGGCCCTGGCGCTGCCTGAGCTCGCAGCACCCCGGGAGCATCGCCCCCATCCCGCAGGTGCCCAGGGAGGGGGAGCTCGGCCCAAATATCCTGGGGGGTGCCTGGGTTCGGGTTCTTTGGGAGGGATGTTTGGAGCTGGCAGGGCTCCAAAGCCGAGCCGCAGCTGGCCCTCGGGGGGACATCGGGGGGTCCCTGAGAGGTGTTTTCGGGGCATCCCAGTGTGGGTGGCGGCAGAGCCCCGTCGGGGGGACACCGGTTTTGGGGAGCCCCGGGAGAGCTGCGGCTGCCCTGAGCGGGAGCCCCGAGAGAGGAGAGCCCCAGAAGCCCCAGCGGGGAACCCGAGAGGGGGGGACCCCTGGCAGTGCCGGCACCCCGGCAATGGGGGGTGCTGGGGCTGGAGGGGCGGCATGGCCGGGAAAGGGGTGCGGGGCTCCCGGGGCCGCCAGGGGCTGCTCCCAGCAGGAGCCCAGTTGCTGACAGTCATTCCCCGTTATGATACAATTTGCCCCCAGCACTGTTCCTGTTGTTCCCAGTGCCATCCAGTGTTTTCCCAGTTCTCCCACTTGCCCCCAGAATAGTCCCAGTCACTCCCAGTAAGATCCCAGTATGAGTCCAGTATGATCCCAGTCTCTGCCAGCAGGGCCCCAGTCACTCACCCTTGTCCCCAGTTGCCCCCAGCGTGGTCCCAGTTGCCCCCAGCACATTCCCAGTGGCTCCATATGTGTCCCAGTCCTAGTGCAATGATGGGGAATACCAAACGCACTTGAGGCATCACGTACGGTTAACACCAAAGCTGTGGCTATGTTTGTGATGGGGTCATAGGTAAAGTTCACTAGGTTCCACCGGGATTGGAATTCCTTTTCAAAATCAGCGGCACTGTCCCAAACTATTTTCCGAATCTCAGTAGGAAAAGTGCCTTCTTCACCTTCTCTTATAATCGAGGCAGCAACCGACTGCATCCCTAATTGAGCCTGGATACAGCTGAGAGCTAAAGAAACGTTCTTTTGTGTGGCACCGAGTGCATCAATTACCAATTTGTGATCATTTACGCTTGCTTCCTCCCAACTTGGTAATATGTTTGATAGCAAGCGCTGATGTCTTCCCAAGGCCAAGAAGGACGACTGCAGTGGTTGTTGGAATTTGGTCAAATCTAGTGGTGGCAGCCAATGTGTTCATTAATACTTCTGAATCAATGCTATTTAGAATTCCCAATCCTGTTCCCACAGCACCGGTTATGTCTCTTAGCATCCGTCTTTTAGAAGGGTTCCGCTGTCGCAACCAGGTCGTCCAACCCTGAAAAGAAGTTTTTTTTGCATCAGCAAAATCAGGGGTATTTAACCCCATCGTTTGGGAATTGGGGAGTGTTTGACACCCCAGGATCTGGGATTTGGAGGGTTTGATCCTAAAATTTGGGGTTCGGGGCTGGGGGGGGGGGGGGGGGGTAGGGCTTGACATCCCAGAGTTTGGGTTTGAGGGTGTTTGACCCCCTCAGTGTTTGAACCCCCAGGATTTGGGGTCGGGGGGAGTTGACCCCAGGATCTGGGGTGTTTGACTCGCTGGGTTTGGGGTCGGGGTTGAGAGCAGAGCCATTTCCTGGAAACAGCGGCGGGACCGGGACTGGGAACAGGATCGGGATCGGGAATGGGAGTGGGATCGGGGTCGGGAATGAGATCGGGAACGGGAACAGAAATGGGAATGGGATTGGGATCGGGAACAGGATCAGGAACGGGATTGGGCTCGGGAAGGGGAGAGGCCCTGGCCCAATAATGGACCCCTCCCCCAGGGAGCGACCCTGCCCCAATCCCGAGATGGACCAATCCCCTCAATCCCAGACCCCTCCCCAATTCCCAAACCCTCCCCAATGCCAGCCCCTGACCCAGTCCCAGACCCCTGCCCAGTCGCTGAACGGACCCTCCCTCAATCCCAGCCCGCCCCGATCCGGATCGGAGCCATCCCCGGAGCCTCCCCCATTCCCGGACCGGAGCCTTCAATCCCTTTTTGGGGCGGCTCCTGCCGCTTCCAGCCCATTTTTGGGGGATCCAAAGGGCTCCGGGGACCCTCCCCACTTTGGGGGTGTTGGGGTGGCCCCAGGGCCGCCCCGAGGGCCGAGGGGGGATGGAAACCCCCAAAGCCGGGGGGCTCCTGGGGGTCCCCAGTTCCCCCCGTCCCCACCCCAAAACAGCTCCTGGCCAATCAGAGCGCGCGGCGCTGCTGACAACTCAGTTGCCGGGCCGGCGATTTTCAGGCAATCAGCGCCTGCGATAGCGCTGCTCATCGGTTGCCAGGCAGATCAAAACGCTTCTCAATGCGCTAGCCAATCAGAGACTGCGCGGGGCCATTTCTAGCCAATCAGAGCGCTTGTTCTCGATGACTCCTCAGTCGCCAGGCGGAGCCGCAGCGCCCAGCGCTCCCCGGGAGCGGAATTTGGGGAGGGGGGAGGTGACCCTGGGGATGGGGATGGGGCGTGCGGGGGCAGCTGGGGCCGGACTGGTGGCACTGGTGGTGCTGAGAGCCCCCCCGGCCGCGGGGGTCGCGGTGAGAAGGGGTTGGGGGCCCCAAATTAAACCAAAGAGGGATCGGGACCCCCCCCCACGGAGCAGGAGGGGCCTGGAACCCCCAAAACCAAACACGGGGGAGGGGAGCGGGGACTGGGGGAACGATGGGGAAGGCGGGGGAAAGAGGGGGATGGGACACCCAAAAAGGATCAAGACAACTTGAGGTGGCCACCTTTCTATGTGGATGGTAGCCAATGGTAGCCAATGCTTTTTCCCAGTCCATGGGATCCCAGTCTGTGCAATCCCAGTCGATGTGGTCCCAGTCCATATAATCTCAACCCAGTTTATCCCAGTGTGTACCGTCCTGATCCCTATGGTCCCATTCCATATGGTCCCAGTCCATAGGATCTCAGTCCAGGTGATCCCAGCCCATGTTTGATCCCAGTCTGTGTGGTGCTGCATACACTGCCAGGGTCTGAAATTCCAGTCACCAGCCAGGAAAAAATGTTCCTGCCCTTGAATGTCCTTGCTGTCCTCTCAACGAGTTATAATAAAACTAAAAATCAATAAATTTGAATTTAAATAAAATAGAATAAAAATGAAATTTAAAAATTTCAACTCTTACAACCCTCCTAGGGCTCCGCTGCCGGAATCAGCAGGAGTGGTGTTGGCCTCTTCAGGGGAGTTAGAGTGGGACCCGACCAGAGCGGGGGCCCTTAAACCCCAAAAATCCACCCTGGGGGGCAAAACATCCCCTACAGCGGCTTGGAGTGAGTCCCCCAGAAAAATGTCACTTAAAGCTGTCATGATCACCCCTGAAAAGGGGCTTGTGGGGCTGTGGCCCCACAAACACCTGAAAATGGGGAGGAAAAAACACCCTTGGAGGGGTGAGGTCCCCCCAGACATCCCTAAAAAGAGAAAAACTCCTCTTCAGAGGGGCCTGAAGACCCTTCAGGGCCCTCGAGGAGGGACAAGATCCCCTCCTCTGCTGGGGCCTCTCCGAGCCGGGAGCTCTCCCGTTGGCGGCTGCCCTCGGGGGAGCCCCGAACGACGGCGGCTCCTGGGCTGAGCCCCCCTCAGCCGGGGCTGTGGAGGGAACTGGGGGGGCTGGGACGGGGCCTGGGGGTCCTGGGGTGACCTGGGGGAGCCTCAGTGGGTCCCACCTCCCCCTGTGCCCCCTCTCCCACCCCCTTCCCAATATTGCCCCCAAACAAAAGGTTGTGGCTGTGCCAGCGCCCCCACTGACCTCCAGCCCTGGGAACCTGGAGCAAGCGGAAACCACAACTTTGCAAATGCTACCTGTGCCTGAAGCAAATGGAAAGAGAACTGGGGTGTGAAAAATAAAGCTTGTTTATTTTCAGAAAAACAGCAAAGAAAACACAGAACACATTTACATTGTAAGAATATTTGTAACAACAACTATCTATGGAACGTATATACCTAAGAACATATCTAACAAAAGTCTATGAAACGTATTTACAGAAGACAAAAAGAAGCCCTAAAACCTATAGCCTAAAGACAACAACAAACTCTACAACGTATGTACAAAAGGGTGGCATCTCTGTCTGGGATCTCCATCGGTCCTTGAGGAAAAGCAAGAGGCACGGTCACTCCAATCAGGCAGAGAGGGCTCTTCCATGTGCCCCCAGGCTGGCCCAGCAAGCGCAGCACAGGCTGGGGATGGCCACCAGAACCCAATGCACCGGGTCCCACATCCCTGAGCAGGGACCACCCAGCCCAGTCCCAGCCTGGCAGCAGGGGACCCGCTCTGCCTGTGGGGACCACATGCCTGTCCTGCTGCTGGTATTGCTCTTCATCCCAAGATCATGGCCTCTTCCTCATCTTTCTCATCAATGTCCATGTCCTCAAGGTACTCTTCCATTTCCACGTCCATCTCCTCTTCCACATCTACCTCCATCTCTTCTTCACCAGTCTCTTCTCCATCCACTTCCATCTCCTCCTCTGGATCCATCTGCATGTCCACCTCCATCTCTTCCTCTCCAGTCTCTTCTCCATCCACTTCCATCTCCTCCTCTGTATCAATCTCCATGTCCACCTCCATCTCTTCCTCTCCACTCTCTTCTCCATCCACTTCCATCTCCTCCTCTGTATCCATCTCCATGTCCACCTCCATCGCATTGTCTCCACTCTCTTCGCCATCCACTTCCATGTCCTCCTCTCTATCAGCCTGCATGTCCACCTCCATCTCGTCCTCTCTCTCGGTGACAGCCTGCAGAGGTAGCAACACCTCAGAGTGGGGTCCCTGTCCCACCCCATCCCCACAGAACTCCAGCCCAGCCGGGCAGCTGGGGGGTGTCCACCTCCATGGAATGGCACTGTACCTTCCTCAGGACAAATGTGAGCATCCTGCAGGGACGGATGACAAAATCCAGGCAACAGAGAGCTTTCAGGACTGATGGGAGTATCAGGGCGCAGGTGACGAGAAGAGTGACAGGGAACATGGTGAAGGGTGAGCTGGCACGAGGGCTGGCACAGGGTGGGCTGACACAAGGGCCAGTGGTTGTGTTGTGCTCTTTGCTGGACGCTGGAAGTTCCTGCTGGAACATCGCATCTGTGACATCACAGTGGATCTAAAGAGCATCTTGTTCCGAGCTGAGCAATCTTCCCCAGCCCATGCTGCTCACAGCCCTGTTGCCAAGGATGGGGCATCCACAGCCTGGGCCAGTGCCTCAGCAGCCTCCATGTAAAAGAGCAGCTCCCTCAGATCCAACTTCAATCAGCCTCCTGCAGTTGAAAGCCATCCCCCCTTGTCCTGTTGCCACGGGCCCGGCTGAACACTGTCCCCGTCTTTCCTGTGGGACCCTTCCAGTCCTGCAGAGCTGCAGGGAGGCCTCCCCAGTGTCTCCTGTTTCCAGGCTGAGCATCCCCAGCCCCACTTGGACGGCAGTCAGGTAGATCAGGGGGAGTCAAGGCTGAAGTCAAACAGCATCAGGAACTGAGAGGTGGAAGCTTTAGGCCCAGGTTTGCCTCTATAATAACAGTGGAGGGGAAGATGGTGGGACACTGGCTCTGTTCTAACCGCTGATTATTTTCTTTTTTTTTTTTTTCCCTTCTTTTCTGTCATGCTGATGCAGGTGTTGCTGTTTGCAAGGAAGCTTGGCACAATATCCATTGTCTTCTCCATTTGTGAAACACCGAGCAGAGTCTGGGCAGGCTGATGATGCAGAGCAAAACCTGCAAATACACCGGTGATCCTGAGCCTGGAGGGTGCAGCTAAACCCGGCCAAAAATAATTTCTGGAAAGTCAAGCCTGGTTTACATTTTCTTGAATTTGGCTATTCCTGAACCGGGGGAGAGGGCTTTCTGGGGAGGGGGTGCCACAGGGTTCCCCCCCCCCATTTTTGGGAGGTTTCCCATGGTGCCCCCTCCCCAAAAAGCACCGCGGGCCCCCTGAGGTGGCTCCTGTTCCACCAGCCGGTGCCCCCTGATCCAGGACTGCCCCCGGTGAGTCTGGGGCGCTCTGGGGGGATTTTGGGGAGATTTTGGCGGCATGTATGGGCTTTGGGGGATTTTGTTGGGAGATTAGGGGGAATTATTGGATTTTGGAGAGAATTACTGGGTTTGTGGGGTTATGGGGGTTTTGTGGGTTTTGAGGATTTTGGATTTTGGGGATTTTTTAGGGTTTTGGGGTGGTTATTTTTTGGGGGGTTTATTGAAATTTTTGGGAGGTTTTTTTGGTTTTTTTTGGTTTTTTTTTTTTTTTTTAAATTTTGGTGGGTTCCACTGGGATTTTGTGGGATTCTTTGGTGTTTAGGAGTTTTTAATTGGGATTTTGGGGGGATTTTGGGGGGTTTTAGTGGAATTTTGGGGGGCTTTGGAGTTGTCCCAGGTTGTGGGGAAGGGCTGAGAGGCACCAAAGTCTCCTTTAAACCCCTGAAAGTCCCAATAAACCCCATGAAATCGCAATTAAATTTCACAAATTCCCATTAGAACACCCTCGAATCCCAATAAAAGCCCACAAAATCCCAATTAAACCCCACAAATCCTCCCAAAAATGTCTCCAAAACCACAACAAGCCCCACAAAATACTCACGAGTCCAAAGAAATCTTGACAACAACCTAGAAAAAACCTACAAAACCCCCCCTAATCCCCACTAAAATTCCTAACAAACCCAAATCCCCAAAGAATCCCACTAAATGCCCCCACAATTCCAATAAATTGCCTCCAAATCCCCTAAAAATCCCAATTAAACCCAGAAATAATTCAGAGGATCCCACAAAATCCCCACAAAATCCCAGTAAAACCTTCAAAATTCTAAAGAAAACACAAAAAATTTCAATTACCCCCAAATACCCCCAGGAAAACAACTTCCCCCTCAAAGCACCAATAAAACCCCTCAAAACCAAACTCCCCAAAATCCCCCAACTGCCTCCAAACCCAATAATTCTCCCCAAAAACCCAACAATTCCCCATAAACTCCCAACACAATTCCCCAAAGCCCAAAAAAGCCCCAGATGCCCAAACCCCTCCCGAGCCCTCCCTGGTCCCTCCCGGTCCCGCCCAGGCCCGTCCGGGGGCCGCGGCCAAAACTGCCCGGAGCGAACGCGGAGGTCCCGCAGCGACCCCGGAGCCGATCCCGGGCTCGGCCTCGGGGCTCGGCCCCTTTGGGGGATTTTGGGCCGAACCGGGCAGGTTTAGGGTGGCTTCAGATCCCTTGCGGGGATCCCGAGCCTTTTCGGGTGGATTTCAGCCCCTGTGGCTGATTTGAGGCCGAATCTGGTGGGGTTTTAGGGGGGATTTCAGACCCCTTTGGATGATTTTAGGCCCATGTGGGTGGGGCTGGGGCCCATTTGAGTGAGTTTAGGAAAAACTGGGCCCATATGGGTGAATCCTAATCCTGTGTGGGTGATTTTAGGTCCCTTTTTTGTGTATTTTGGGTGCATTTAAGTAGGGTTTTTGCTGCTTTGGGCAATTTTAGGTTGAACCAAGCCTTTTTAGGGTGATTTTAGGTCTTCTTGTGTTGGTGTCAGGGACATTTTGGTGATTTTAGATACCTTTGGATGATTTTAGGCTGGACCAGATACTTTCAGGGTGGATTTTAGTCACATTTGAAAGATTTACGGGTGATCTTAAGCCATTCTTGAGGGCTATAAAACACTTGGGGCAGTTTTAAGCCCCTTGGGTTGGATTTTAGAGCCCTCTGGATACTTTTAATCCCATTTGGTTGGTGTCAGGCCGAACCATGTGGATGTAGGCTGCATTTGATGCCCTTTTGGGTGATTTTGGGTCAAACCGGGCTTTTTTAGGACAGCGCGTCCCCCTGGCCCCGCTCCTTTCCCCTCATGGTTCTGCCCTTTCCTCGCTCCTTTCCCCTCATGGTTCAGGATCCCGGAGCGGGGCAGGAGGAGGAGGGAGGGAGGAAGAGGCGCAGCGGCAGCAGGGAGCAGCCGGAGGAGAGGAGAGAAGGAATCGCGTGGCCCTGGCGCTGCCTGAGCTCGCAGCACCCCGGAGCATCGCCCCCATCCCGCAGGTGCCCAGGGAGGGGGAGCTCGGCCCAAAATATCCCGGGGGGTGCCTGGGTTCGGGTTCTTTGGGAGGGATGTTTGGAGCTGGCAGGGCTCCAAAGCCGAGCCGCAGCTGGCCCTCGGGGGGACATCGGGGGGTCCCCGAGAGGTGTTTTCGGGGGATCCCAGTGTGGGTGGCGGCAGAGCCCCGTCGGGGGGACACCGGTTTTGGGAGCCCCGGGAGAGCCGCGGCTGCCCTGAGCGGGAGCCCCGAGAGAGGAGAGCCCCAGAAGCCCCAGCGGGGAACCCGAGAGGGGGGGACCCCTGGCAGTGCCGGCACCCCGGCAATGGGGGGTGCTGGGGCTGGAGGGGCGGCATGGCCGGGAAAGGGGTGCGGGGCCTCCCGGGGCCGCCAGGGGCTGCTCCCAGCAGGAGCCCAGTTGCTGCCAGTCACTCCCCGTTATGATACAATTTGCCCCAGCACTGTTCCCGTTGTTCCCAGTGCCATCCAGTGTTTTCCCAGTTCTCCCACTTGCCCCCAGAATAGTCCCAGTCACTCCCAGTAAGATCCCAGTATGAGTCCAGTATGATCCCAGTCTCTGCCAGCAGGGCCCCAGTCACTCACCCTTGTCCCCAGTTGCCCCAGCGTGGTCCCAGTTGCCCCAGCACATTCCCAGTGGCTCCATATGTGTCCCAGTCCTAGTGCAATGATGGGGAATACCAAACGCACTTGAGGCATCACGTACGGTTAACACCAAAGCTGTGGCTATGTTTGTGATGGGGTCATAGGTAAAGTTCACTAGGTTCCACCGGGATTGGAATTCCTTTTCAAAATCAGCGGCACTGTCCCAAACTATTTTCCGAATCTCAGTAGGAAAAGTGCCTTCTTCACCTTCTCTTATAATCGAGGCAGCAACCGACTGCATCCCTAATTGAGCCTGGATACAGCTGAGAGCTAAAGAAACGTTCTTTTGTGTGGCACCGAGTGCATCAATTACCAATTTGTGATCATTTACGCTTGCTTCCTCCCAACTTGGTAATATGTTTGATAGCAAGCGCTGATGTCTTCCCAAGGCCAAGAAGGACGACTGCAGTGGTTGTTGGAATTTGGTCAAATCTAGTGGTGGCAGCCAATGTGTTCATTAATACTTCTGAATCAATGCTATTTAGAATTCCCAATCCTGTTCCCACAGCACCGGTTATGTCCTCTTAGCATCTGTCTTTTAGAAGGGTTCCGCTGTCGCAACCAGGTCGTCCAACCCTGAAAAGAAGTTTTTTTTGCATCAGCAAAATCAGGGGTATTTAACCCCATCGTTTGGGAATTGGGGAGTGTTTGACACCCCCAGGATCTGGGATTTGGAGGGTTTGATCCTAAAATTTGGGGTTCGGGGCTGGGGGGGGGGGGGTAGGGCTTGACATCCCAGAGTTTGGGTTTGAGGGTGTTTGACCCCCCCATTGTTTGAACCCCCAGGATTTGGGGTCGGGAGAGTTGACCCCAGGATCTGGGGTGTTTGACCCGCTGGGTTTGGGGTCGGGGTTGAGAGCAGAGCCATTTCCTGGAAACAGCGGCGGGACCGGGACTGGGAACAGGATCGGGATCGGGAATGGGAGTGGGATCGGGGTCGGGAATGAGATCGGGAACGGGAACAGAAATGGGAATGGGATTGGGATCGGGAACAGGATCAGGAACGGGATTGGGCTCGGGAAGGGAGAGGCCCTGGCCCAATAATGGACCCCTCCCCCAGGGAGCGACCCTGCCCCAATCCCGAGATGGACCAATCCCCTCAATCCCAGACCCCTCCCCAATTCCCAAACCCTCCCCAATGCCAGCCCCTGACCCAGTCCCAGACCCCTGCCCAGTCGCTGAACGGACCCTCCCTCAATCCCAGCCCGCCCCGATCCGGATCGGAGCCATCCCCGGAGCCTCCCCCATTCCCGGACCGGAGCCTTCAATCCCTTTTTGGGGCGGCTCCTGCTGCTTCCAGCCCATTTTTGGGGGATCCAAAGGCTCCGGGACCCTCCCCACTTTGGGGGTGTTGGGGTGGCCCCAGGGCCGCCCCGAGGGCCGAGGGGGATGGAAACCCCCAAAGCCGGGGGGCTCCTGGGGGTCCCCAGTTCCCCCCGTCCCCACCCCAAAACAGCTCCTGGCCAATCAGAGCGCGCGGCGCTGCTGACAACTCAGTTGCCGGGCCAGCGATTTTCAGGCAATCAGCGCCTGCGATAGCGCTGCTCATCGGTTGCCAGGCAGATCACAGCGCTTCTCAATGCGCTAGCCAATCAGAGACTGCGCGGGGCCATTTCTAGCCAATCAGAGCGCTTGTTCTCGATGACTCCTCAGTCGCCAGGCGGAGCCGCAGCGCCCAGCGCTCCCCGGAGCGGAATTTGGGGAGGGGGGAGGTGACCCTGGGGATGGGGATGGGGCGTGCGGGGGGCAGCTGGGGGCCGGACTGGTGGCACTGGTGGTGCTGAGAGCCCCCCCGGCCGCGGGGGTCGCGGTGAGAAGGGTTGGGGGCCCCAAATTAAACCAAAGAGGGATCGGGACCCCCCCACGGAGCAGGAGGGGCCTGGAAACCCCCAAAACCAAAACTCGGGGAGGGGAGCTGGGGACTGGGGGAAACGATGGGGAAGGCGGGGGGAAAGAGGGGGATGGGACACCCCAAAAAGGATCAAGACAACTTGAGGTGGCCACCTTCTATGTGGATGGTAGCCAATGGTAGCCAATGCTTTTTCCCAGTCCATGGGATCCAGTCTGTGCAATCCCAGTCGATGTGGTCCCAGTCCATAGAATCTCAACCCAGTTTATCCCAGTGTGTACCGTCCTGATCCCTATGGTCCCATTCCATATGGTCCCCAGTCCATAGGATCTCAGTCCAGGTGATCCCAGCCCATGTTTGATCCCAGTCTGTGTGGTCTGCACACATTGCCAGGGTCTGAAATTCCAGTCACCAGCCAGGAAAAAATGTTCCTGCCCTTGAATGTCCTTGCTGTCCTCTCAACGAGTTATAATAAAACTAAAAATCAATAAATTTGAATTTAAATAAAATAGAATAAAAATGAAATTTAAAAATTTCAACTCTTACAACCCTCCTAGGGCCTCCGCTGCCGGAATCAGCAGGAGTGGTGTTGGCCTCTTCAGGGGAGTTAGAGTGGGACCCGACCAGAGCGGGGGCCTTAAACCCCAAAAATCCACCCTGGGGGGCAAACATCCCCTACAGCGGCTTGGAGTGAGTCCCCCAGAAAAATGTCACTTAAAGCTGTCATGATCACCCCTGAAAAGGGGCTTGTGGGGCTGTGGCCCCACAAACACCTGAAAATGGGGAGGAAAAAACACCCTTGGAGGGTGAGGTCCCCCCAAACATCCCTAAAAAGAGAAAAAACTCCTCTTCAGAGGGGCCTGAAGATCCTTCAGGGCACTCGAGGAGGGACAAGATCCCCTCCTCTGCTGGGGCCTCTCCGAGCCGGGAAGCTGTCCCGTTGGCGGCTGCCCTCGGGGGAGCCCCGAACGACGGCGGCTCCTGGGCTGAGCCCCCCTCAGCCGGGCTGTGGAGGGAACTGGGGGGCTGGGACGGGGGCCTGGGGGTCCTGGGGTGACCTGGGGGATCCTCAGTGGGTCCCACCTCCCCCTGTGCCCCCTCCTCCCACCCCCTTCCCAATATTGCCCCCAAACAAAAGCTTGTGGCTGTGCCAGCGCCCCCACTGACCTCCAGCCCTGGGAACCTGGAGCAAGCGGAAACCCAACTTTGCAAATGCTACCTGTGCCTGAAGCAAATGGAAAGAGAACTGGGGTGTGAAAAATAAAGCTTGTTTATTTTCAGAAAAACAGCAAAGAAAACACAGAACACATTTACATTGTAAGAATATTTGTAACAACAACTATCTATGGAACGTATATACCTAAGAACATATCTAACAAAAGTCTATGAAAACGTATTTACAGAAGACAAAAAGAAGCCCTAAAACCTATAGCCTAAAGACAACAACAAACTCTACAACGTATGTACAAAAGGGTGGCATCTCTGTCCGGGATCTCCATCGGTCCTTGAGGAAAAGCAAGAGGCACGGTCACTCCAATCAGGCAGAGAGGGCTCTTCCATGTGCCCCCAGGCTGGCCCAGCAAGCGCAGCACAGGCTGGGGATGGCCACCAGAACCCAATGCACCGGGTCCCACATCCCTGAGCAGGGACCACCCAGCCCAGTCCCAGCCTGGCAGCAGGGGACCCGCTCTGCCTGTGGGGACCACATGCCTGTCCTGCTGCTGGTATTGCTCTTCATCCCAAGATCATGGCCTCTTCCTCATCTTTCTCATCAATGTCCATGTCCTCAAGGTACTCTTCCATTTCCACGTCCATCTCCTCTTCCACATCTACCTCCATCTCTTCTTCACCAGTCTCTTCTCCATCCACTTCCATCTCCTCCTCTGGATCCATCTGCATGTCCACCTCCATCTCTTCCTCTCCAGTCTCTTCTCCATCCACTTCCATCTCCTCCTCTGTATCAATCTCCATGTCCACCTCCATCTCTTCCTCTCCACTCTCTTCTCCATCCCACTTCCATCTCCTCCTCTGTATCCATCTCCATGTCCACCTCCATCGCATTGTCTCCACTCTCTTCGCCATCCACTTCCATGTCCTCCTCTCTATCAGCCTGCATGTCCACCTCCATCTCGTCCTCTCTCTCGGTGACAGCCTGCAGAGGTAGCAACACCTCAGAGTGGGGTCCCTGTCCCACCCCATCCCCACAGAACTCCAGCCCAGCCGGGCAGCTGGGGGGTGTCCACCTCCATGGAATGGCACTGTACCTTCCTCAGGACAAATGTGAGCATCCTGCAGGGACGGATGACAAAATCCAGGCAACAGAGAGCTTTCAGGACTGATGGGAGTATCAGGGCGCAGGTGACGAGAAGAGTGACAGGGAACATGGTGAAGGGTGAGCTGGCACGAGGGCTGGCACAGGGTGGGCTGACACAAGGGCCAGTGGTTGTGTTGTGCTCTTTGCTGGACGCTGGAAGTTCCTGCTGGAACATCACATCTGTGACATCACAGTGGATCTAAAGAGCATCTTGTTCCGAGCTGAGCAATCTTCCCCAGCCCATGCTGCTCACAGCCCTGTTGCCAAGGATGGGGCATCCACAGCCTGGGCCAGTGCCTCAGCAGCCTCCATGTAAAAGAGCAGCTCCCTCAGATCCAACTTCAATCAGCCTCCTGCAGTTGAAAGCCATCCCCCCTTGTCCTGTTGCCACGGGCCCGGCTGAACACTGTCCCCGTCTTTCCTGTGGGACCCTTCCAGTCCTGCAGAGCTGCAGGGAGGCCTCCCCAGTGTCTCCTGTTTCCAGGCTGAGCATCCCCAGCCCCACTTGGACGGCAGTCAGGTAGATCAGGGGGAGTCAAGGCTGAAGTCAAACAGCATCAGGAACTGAGAGGTGGAAGCTTTAGGCCCAGGTTTGCCTCTATAATAACAGTGGAGGGGAAGATGGTGGGACACTGGCTCTGTTCTAAACCGCTGATTATTTTCTTTTTTTTTTTTTTTCCCTTCTTTTCTGTCATGCTGATGCAGGTGTTGCTGTTTGCAAGGAAGCTTGGCACAATATCCATTGTCTTCTCCATTTGTGAAACACCGAGCAGAGTCTGGGCAGGCTGATGATGCAGAGCAAAACCTGCAAATACACCGGTGATCCTGAGCCTGGAGGGTGCAGCTAAACCCGGCCAAAAATAATTTCTGGAAAGTCAAGCCTGGTTTACATTTTCTTGAATTTGGCTATTCCTGAACCGGGGGAGAGGGCTTTCTGGGGAGGGGGTGCCACAGGGTTCCCCCCCCCCATTTTTGGGAGGTTTCCCATGGTGCCCCCTCCCCAAAAAGCACCGCGGGCCCCCTGAGGTGGCTCCTGTTCCACCAGCCGGTGCCCCCTGATCCAGGACTGCCCCCGGTGAGTCTGGGGCGCTCTGGGGGGATTTTGGGGAGATTTTGGCGGCATGTATGGGCTTTGGGGGATTTTGTTGGGAGATTAGGGGGAATTATTGGATTTTGGAGAGAATTACTGGGTTTGTGGGGTTATGGGGGTTTTGTGGGTTTTGAGGATTTTGGATTTTGGGGATTTTTTAGGGTTTTGGGGTGGTTATTTTTTGGGGGGTTTATTGAAATTTTTGGGAGGTTTTTTTGGTTTTTTTGGTTTTTTTTTTTTTTTTTAAATTTTGGTGGGTTCCACTGGGATTTTGTGGGATTCTTTGGTGTTTAGGAGTTTTTAATTGGGATTTTGGGGGGATTTTGGGGGGTTTTAGTGGAATTTTGGGGGGCTTTGAGTTGTCCCAGGTTGTGGGGAAGGGCTGAGAGGCACCAAAGTCTCCTTTAAACCCCTGAAAGTCCCAATAAACCCCATGAAATCGCAATTAAATTTCACAAATTCCCATTAGAACACCCTCGAATCCCAATAAAAGCCCACAAAATCCCAATTAAACCCCACAAATCCTCCCAAAAATGTCTCCAAAACCACAACAAGCCCCACAAAATACTCACGAGTCCAAAGAAATCTTGACAACAACCTAGAAAAAACCTACAAAACCCCCCCTAATCCCCACTAAAATTCCTAACAAACCCAAATCCCCAAAGAATCCCACTAAATGCCCCCACAATTCCAATAAATTGCCTCCAAATCCCCTAAAAATCCCAATTAAACCCAGAAATAATTCCAGAGGATCCCACAAAATCCCCACAAAATCCCAGTAAAACCTTCCAAAATTCTAAAGAAAACACAAAAAATTTCAATTAACCCCCAAATACCCCCAGGAAAACAACTTCCCCCTCAAAGCACCAATAAAACCCCTCAAAACCAAACTCCCCAAAATCCCCCAACTGCCTCCAAACCCAATAATTCTCCCCAAAAACCCCAACAATTCCCCATAAACTCCCAACACAATTCCCCAAAGCCCAAAAAAGCCCCAGATGCCCAAACCCCTCCCGAGCCCTCCCTGGTCCCTCCCGGTCCCGCCCAGGCCCGTCCGGGGCCGCGGCCAAAACTGCCCGGAGCGAACGCGGAGGTCCCGCAGCGACCCCGGAGCCGATCCCGGGCTCGGCCTCGGGCTCGGCCCCTTTGGGGGATTTTGGGCCGAACCGGGCAGGTTTAGGGTGGGCTTCAGATCCCTTGCGGGGATCCCGAGCCTTTTCGGGTGGATTTTCAGCCCCTGTGGCTGATTTGAGGCCGAATCTGGTGGGGTTTAGGGGGGATTTCAGACCCCTTTGGATGATTTTAGGCCCATGTGGGTGGGGCTGGGGCCCATTTGAGTGAGTTTAGGAAAAACTGGGCCCATATGGGTGAATCCTAATCCTGTGTGGGTGATTTTAGGTCCCTTTTTTGTGTATTTTGGGTGCATTTAAGTAGGGTTTTTTGCTGCTTTGGGCAATTTTAGGTTGAACCAAGCCTTTTTAGGGTGATTTTAGGTCTTCTTGTGTTGGTGTCAGGGACATTTTGGTGATTTTAGATACCTTTGGATGATTTTAGGCTGGACCAGATACTTTCAGGGTGGATTTTAGTCACATTTGAAAGATTTACGGGTGATCTTAAGCCATTTCTTGAGGGCTATAAAACACTTGGGGCAGTTTTAAGCCCCTTGGGTTGGATTTTAGAGCCCTCTGGATACTTTTAATCCCATTTGGTTGGTGTCAGGCCGAACCATGTGGATGTAGG